>NW_019154050.1:103378-124559 GCF_001653235.2 Pochonia chlamydosporia 170
GTGTTGGAAGCGCAAGGCTTCTATTCGGGTGATAATTATCACGCGGTTTGGGGTACTCGTAACTGGTTGATTGATGCTTGTTGAATTCATCTAGCTATAGATAACGTACGCCTGTGTTGGTGTTGAAGCCTGCTCACGTGAGGTCTGTTTCAGCCACTGTTTGAAGCCATTCGCAGGCTACTGGCTCCGCCGCCAAAGACGGCGGTGGAAGCAACACTGGCAGCTTCTCTCTTTGAGGCCTCAATTCATTCGAAAACAAAATAAAACAAGACACCTGTTGAAGGCGTACACACTAGAGGCAAATTCCTCTGTTCTGAAGCCAAGTTTTCTTGTATTCTTACCTTGTACCGTGGTGGCTATATCCTAACAATTTGGCCACGGTAATTCCCTCACTTTTCGTCCTTCTTCCTCTCTACCCAGCCTTCCACTCGTATCGCGATCTTATTCTTGTCGATAAGGGTTCTCAACGCGTGATTTGGCGATGCTTTCGTCATCGCGTCTGCCGGGTTATCTCCTCCGTTGATCCATCTGACTTCATGGACTTCGCGGCGCTCGTATGACTGTCGGAGAGCCATGATATCTATCATGAGCCTCTTCTCTTTGGTTGTGCCGAGCTTAACAAGGCACTCATATAGGGAATACGAGTCCGTGAGAAGGATCGTGGGGATGTCTGGAATTCCCAGTTGTTTTGTGATGAGCTTTAAAGTCGAGGCTATCGCGTATCCAATGTCTGTGCCTTGAACCATGCTATAAAGCTCAGAGGCTAGGGCACTTCGCGTAACTCTCTTTGACTTGGTTGAAGAGTACGTGATGATGTTGCCTTTAACGAGCATTTCGCCATTGTTGGTCTCTTCTTCTGTACCGATGACGATAATGTATCCCAGCTGGGAACTCAGATCTTCGTTGTTGGCAAAAGAGCCATCAACAAACACAAAAAGCTTTGCTTTATCGAGGTCAAATGGTATACATTTTAGGCCTCTACCTGGGTTATCAATCTGCCACTGGATGCGGCGTCCTAGACGTTTAAAGTCATCGCTAGATGGTTCCTTTTGTTGGGCAGCAACTGAAAGGTCAAAGGCTGCCTCTGGTTGGCAGATACTGGCGAGATATGCGCCGCGGGCTCGTTGCTCAATATATTCCTGATTGGTTGTTGGAATCTGAAGCTTTAAAGCCTGTTCTTTCTGGGTCATCATGATGCTTCCATCGGCGTTAAGAGAGATTCGGCAGCCATTGAAAGTGAGTGGCTTTTCCACCTTGAGGACTTCCTTTGGCTTTGCTGCAAAAGCTGCCTTCTGGAGCTCTTCCTCTTCAAGATTAGAGAACTGTTTGTCACTAAGTCCAAGTGTGTCATCGGTTTGCATCCCAATGATACCAAACTTGTCGCATTCTGAGATCAGCAGGCATGGGTCGTAAGTCGAGGTCGCCATCTTTAGCTTTTCTCGATGGTGGGTGGAATAAGTCGCCCACCAGTGGGTGCCGGCTTCTGGTATTCCGTATAACGGTTTAACTACTACCATGATGGTGCCTTCTGGGTATCTACCGCGGAGTTGCTCAGGAATCTTTGCGATAATCGTCCTTTGGAGAGGTGTTTGAGATTGCACATAGGCTTGGGTAATATCCCTTATCCAGAGGATAATTCCTCGTTGGAAGAGAGAGGGCGCGAGTGCAATCATAAGCCGTTGGCTGGCTCGTTGTATTGTTGGTGATTGCGTCAAAATGAAGGCTTTACCCTCGTCATTATATCCCCGAATGACGAGGCGAGATTTCTCATATGGGGCAGCTGTATCCTTGCCTTTGACCTCATTAACCATTCGTGAGTCAAAGATGCGAAGTTTAGCATGCTTTATAGGGTCATAAAGCTCAAATTTAAAGACACCTCTGGCTATCAAGTTATCAATCTCAGTGCGGCCTGAGATTTCAAACGGCTGGCCAGGGGTGATTATGAGTCCTTTACTGCGGAGAAGGACAGCAAGGTCGCGGTCTCCTTGCTCCTTCGTGGTCAGGAATGCTATTGT
Organism: Pochonia chlamydosporia 170; assembly: GCF_001653235.2. Taxonomy (NCBI): domain Eukaryota; kingdom Fungi; phylum Ascomycota; class Sordariomycetes; order Hypocreales; family Clavicipitaceae; genus Pochonia; species Pochonia chlamydosporia. The sequence goes on from NW_019154050.1 coordinate 105,394, forward strand.
TTTGATGCTCTTAAGGAGCTTGGTACGTTCGGGCGGGTCCTCAAGGGCGTTAAAGAAGTACTGTTCTTCGATAAGGCGTTTACGTGGCCTTCCTGGGCCTCTTCTTGGAAATGTTTGATAAGGAGCTCTTCTGGTCTCTGGGTCTTTACGCGGTCTTCCCGGGCCTCGTCTTGCTGTTGGGATAGCAACAGCAATGCTATCTCTGATATCTTCGTCCTGGTTAACCTCCCCGTCACTCTCGTTAGCAACCTCAGCATTATCTTGGTTAACAGCCTGCTGTTGGGGTAGCTTGTTATCCGTTGGGGTTGTATCCTTATCCTCTAGATAGGGTTGTACAATCGTGGAACGGAACTTCGAGGTTATTCCAGCCTCATTAGCAACGGTGCAGGTCTCGCCTTCAACGGCAATAAGTTCAAAGGGGCCCTGCCACCCGTTCTTTTCTCTCCAAACGCGAACCTTGGATTGCAATGGAAGGGTATGTAATGGGGTTGTGTCTGGGCCGTTCCTCGTTAAGAGGGCATTTTGGACCTGCCGCTTAGCGAGGGCTCGTCTGGCTTCACTAGTTGCCTTACGGATAGCTTCAGCTCTCTGCACGACGCTAAAGCTAGGGGGCGAATCATCCGTCATCCTGGGATAGGCGCCAAAGACTAGAAGTGTTGGGACGAGTCCGTCTGGGCCAGCTGTATCATTTATAGCTTTTACAGCCATTTGAAGCTTCTGATCGTCGGTCAGAGCGTCGCCAAGTTCTGCGTCAATTATCTGATATGCACGGCGGAGAGGGCCATGATATCTTTCTGCCTTGCCAATACTATTGTGTGCCTCGACTGGCATTTCCTGAACACGGATATACAGGCCTTTGGCATACTGTTTGAATTCTGCCGAGCTAAAGTTCTTTCCAGCGTCATGAACTATCCATTCGGGAGGCCCAAGGTACGTGTTAATCCAACAGGCCATAATGGCATCCCAAAGATCCCTTGCCTTTTGTTCTTTATTATTAAGAAACTTAGCAGCTTGGAAGGCAGTTGCAGAGTCAATAACATGGAGGACTGGTTGGCCATTAATAAAGAAGATGTCCACAATAATCTCATGGTTAAACTCATGATCATCTCGAAGGGTGAACTTAAAGCGGCTTGGGGCTCTTCCGTTCATTTGACAATGGTGGCAGATATCAGTCAGTCGCTTAAGAACGTCACTACTATATTCTTCCCCGACTTTTGTTAAGATTCTTGATAGTCTCTCAACAGACGGGTGTCCAAAGCGGCGATGTAGTTGCCGAAGCTGCGTTTCTGTGAGGTGGAAGGCTGCGGAAGCTGCTGGCTCGAGGAGCCACCAGGGATGGCCCCATTGCCTGATAACAGGCACAGTGATGTCTCCTTGGATAAGGCGATTGGTGAGATTATCCAATCGTACATACATCCTATCCATATCTGTGATGGAGAACAGGAAAGGAGTGGCGGTCGGCAGTACATGGAAGGTGATATTTCCGAATACTGTTGGTACTCTAATGATGCCGATTGATAAGGCTGATCCTGCACCAAAATAGATCGTTGTTGCTGGTGCGTCTTTAATCTTTAGTGACGGCATTATCCTCATTAAGGCTCTAACCTGTGGCATGCCTGCGTTGGATGTACCGGCGGCGCCGGTATCAGGCAGGATGCCTCTAAAGATATGGTCAGAATATCTTTCCTCAGAGATGAAAATAGCAGTCTCTTTTGGTTCTTTTATAAAATAGGGATCTTCAGCCAATAGGGCATGCTTGAACGCTTGGTCTCTCAAACCAGCGAGGATTTCCACTGGCTGTGGAATTGCTGCCGTGGCTAAGAAATTCTGGGTAATAGTACCCGTACTAGCAAACATGTTACTGCTGCCGACAGGGAGGAATTCGTCATTGTCATCATCGTCACTGTTGGCATCATTAAAGGAATTCTGTCTATACATTTCGTCAAGGAGGGCGGTATCCTCATCGTTATCTTCACCCTCAAAGGCAGTTAGGAACGCTTGATACCTCTTGGCCGTTGGAGGCGTTGGGTGCTTCTTTTGGAGCCAGGAATTTCGAGCTTGGGAGCGTTCTTGGTCGCTATGCTTGGTCGACCAGCAGCCAGGTTGGCGGCAAACGTAGCACTTCTTCTGGTGGTTCAGGAACTGCCCTTTTTGGTTATAATTTGAGGCGTTTCCTCCACCGCGTTTGAAAGCGCGATCAGTATAAAAGACTTCTGCTGGCTGGGGCGTTATTTCCTCGTGGACAGCGATAGCTTGCTGGAGCTCGGCGGCAAGGTCTTCAAAGGTCTTTGCCGGCTTCATTAACGGCACCTTGCAAGCCGGGGTCTTAGAAGCGGCAATCTTGAGCTTATCCCTCATGCTATTGAAGCCCGTATCACCAGGTCGGAAGAGGCCCTGGTGAAGCAGTTGTATCTTCTCCGTGAGGATCTCAAGGCAGGATGAGAGACGTTTGTCACGATGTTGGTTGACAATCGCGGCGAGATTAAGGCTTTCCCACTCGCGGAGGTATCGGTCTCGAATTGCCTCTGTTTCGTACCTCTTTTGGAGGGCGTGGATGAGGTCGTTATAACTTTTTCCTTTGTTAGCTAGATTGTTGAGATAGTACCGGTATGCTGGTCCTGTGAGCATGACTGGGACGGCCCGAGCGAGCTGGTCTCGCGGATAGTCAATCCGTTTGCATTTATCAATAAACATGTTGACTTTGGTCAAGAGGAAGTCATATTCTCGGCCTGAGAATTTGTCACTTTCCTGATAGCCTTTGGTGAGGCTGTCTAGGCGTCTGAGTAGGTCAGGGGGCACTTCACCGTCTGAGGAAGAAGGTGATCGCCCTTCCCCAGCCAGGGACCCCCATGACTGTGGTGTATTGACCACCGGGGGAGGTGTATCGACGCCTCCAGACGTGCGAGTTGTGGTAGGTACTGCTGTCTTAGGGGCTATAATGACCTCTGGTTGGGCTGTTTTAGGTCGTTCTCGGGTCGGTGCCGTGACAGGCTTCGTTATTGATGGACTCGGTGGGGGTGTGGAGGATCGTGGAGGGCGCTGTGGATCGTTGTCCGGCCATGTGGGGAAGCCCGGAGAAGACACGGCTTCCATAATGGCATTAACAATTGGGAACCGGTCTTCCTTTCTGATATAGACCCCCTTTGCACGGAGGGTATCGCGGAAGTCACGGAGGTTGGCCTTTCTCGAGCGGTTAAAATGGCTATGGTTCCAGTCGGCAAAGTCGTCAATAAGGCATTGCCATATATCATGAGGGCTCCGTTTGCGTTCCCAGTAATAGTTGGTAGCCCAGCTAATAGCGTCATTAACCTTTTTCGCAGTGGGTTTCCTTAGGTCGAAGTTCGAGGGGGTGGTTGGTTCGTCAGGATCATAAAGATCAGGGTCAAAGGGAGGCGGCTCGGTGATAGTTTCATCGCCTTGGAGGGATAAGGCATCACTATCTTCTTCTGCCATTGTTATTATTAAAGTGGGAGGCAGGAGGAAGAAGCTTAGGGGTAAATTCAGGGGTAGGATAGAATTCAGGGTAAGCTGGAGCTTTTTGGTGGTATTTTCCTGGGCGTGGGATCAAAGATCAGCAGTCAAACTAATGACTCATAGGTGATGATGTTCCTTTGCAGAAGACGTTTTCTCGTGATGGACGATGAAGGGATTGCTTCGAGGCGCGGCGACAGTACGCAAAAAGCGGCAGCAGCACTCAAAATCAATTTCCTTTGGATAGCATAGAAAGTCTGCAGTGGTGGCAGAGATCTATCTCTTCTTGGGTTCCTTGCTGTCTGTGGTCTTGCAACCACTGATCAGTGTTGGAAGCGCAAGGCTTCTATTCGGGTGATAATTATCACGCGGTTTGGGGTACTCGTAACTGGTTGATTGATGCTTGTTGAATTCATCTAGCTATAGATAACGTACGCCTGTGTTGGTGTTGAAGCCTGCTCACGTGAGGTCTGTTTCAGCCACTGTTTGAAGCCATTCGCAGGCTACTGGCTCCGCCGCCAAAGACGGCGGTGGAAGCAACACAATACGTATTGAGAATATTGACAGGGGTTATTCAATACCGAATGCATCACTGCTGCCACAGTTGCTCTCACTGAGCTGAGTACCCGATCTTGAATGTCCAAACATATTTATCGGCCGAAATGATATCGCTGCTCAAGTTCAACTTGAGAGTTCCAATACCATTCCAGTTCACCGGGACAGACGATCCGTTCTTGCTGCCGCCAACGACCGTGACTGTATCCCCGGGCAGATATGGTACAGGGTCCACGATATTGATAGTGCTGGGTGGAGTCCCAATGTAGTGAATGTAGAAAGCATTGGTTGTCGTTGTATACCGCAGGGAGCCGGTCCCAGCTGTAGTGTTCCAATACCGCGTGCCGAAGATGCTCTCGCCATGGGCCTTAATCCACTGTCCAGCATCACGGAGATTCTTCTGCATTATGTCAGGAATTGAGCCGTCATGTTTCGGGCCTATATTGAGCAGGAAATTTCCGTTCTTGCTGACGATGTCGACGAGAGAGGTGACTATCCACTCTCCAGTGTGAATTGCACCATCAGGAGTCCAGTAATTGTAACCCCAGGAGTGTGGGTCCAAGGTTTGACACGACTCCCACTTTCTCGCCACAATTTCATTGTTCGTTTTGCCCCTGGCGGTACTGTTAAACTACTGTTTTTAAGACGGTATGGCTTTGATGTCAGAAACTTACTCTGGTGTATCAAAATCGCCTGCTAACCCGCTGGACCCCCCGCACCGATTGTTAAAGGTTACTTGTCGGCCGTGATCTCGGGCCCAATTCAGCCACTCCGAGGCAAATATTGTGGCATTGTTTGGGCCTCCTGGATCACACCACATCAAATCTGTGTCATACTCATACGCAAGTTGACGCATCTGGGGAAGTTGAATGTCGGTAATGAAATCTTTGATCTCCACATAGCCGGTGTATGGGACCACTTGATTTGAATAGGGATTTTTGGGTGGTCCACCTGGGAAGGCAACATAGCCGTTTCGCCACGGATCCCATGAATATTTAGCGGAAGCAGGATTGTACCACTCTGGCATGCTGAAGTATGTTCCTTCACAAGTTAGCCGCTGTTTCCAAGGCGTTGCACTGGATGCACATACCTCGGCGAAGACTTGGTTGGTACTGTTTCGCAGCAGCCATCAGCTTCCCGATAATATCCGTCTTGGGTCCATAGTGAATCGATGATCGCCGGCTGATGGACGAGGAGAAGTTAAAAAGCGCAAAACCATCGTGGTGCTCTACCAGAACAATTAGCAGATTGTACGAATCCCGCTTGTAGACATTCTCACTTACTTGTTGTCGGCACAAAGTATTGAGCACCAGCGTCAGCGATTAAATTCACCCATTCCTTCGGATCAAACGCTGCAACGGTAAAGTTGGATATAAAGTCATCGTAGTTGAAGTTTCTGCCGTATGTCTTCTCATGATGCTCGTACATCTTCGACTTGGCCGGATAATGACTCCAAAACCAATACCTGCTATACATTAGCCAACCCCTCTAGTTATGAGTGTACAGATTACGTACCATTCAGCCGTAAAGCCGGCAGCCGTATCAGCATAAGCGGGTACAGAGTATACTCCCCAGTGAATGAAGATGCCGTATTTAGCATTGTTAAACCAATCAGGACTCGTGTGATGGCGGAGACTGGCGACAGATGCCTCGTAGTTCCCAATACCGCACACACCGGTAACATTTGCCGTTGCGCGGGACTCACTCTGGCCAGCGCTGGCAACGACAGCTGCGTTACATTGAGTCCCGGCGGGTACACCAGACCGATTTTTAACTCCAACCTGGACTAGCTGGGATTGGCGCGGCGCCAGGCGCTTGACGACACCGGGAATGACTGTATCCAGGGAGTTAGAATCGACACGAACCGTTAAACCATGTGACGCGGTCAGATATTTGCTGGAATCCATGTTCGTAACATTCATCTCAACCACTTGGATAAATCCCTCTCCCTCGAGACATTTCGAGGTTAGAGCGGGAGTAAAGATTTCGACTGTCGGCACAGCTCGCTCTTTCCATGCCGTCAGCAATAGGTACAGCAGGTCTTAGCAGAGAAAGGTGGATCCAAGCACATACCAGACCGTCCCGCCACGGAGGTTCGTTCGGTCCCGGCTAAGACCGTGGAGCGAGCAGCACATATTACGAGGGAGGTGGTGACAAAACCGGAGAGACCCATATTGCTTCGCAGAATGAATTGAGCTCCAGACTCAAGGTGGGCAATATCTCGCGCCAAACGCAGCTGCCAACTTGGACAACGAGGACTGGCATTTATAGAACGAGACTTCAAGAGTATGCCGGGCGCACCACAGCTCATTTCCATCGGATATTTTGAGCCCAGGCACCAACCCCAGATTACCCCGCAAGCTCGACGACTGAACCCGTGCTACCCAGTGTGAGGGCGCATGATCCAATGGTAGACGGGGAGAGCTGGCCCCTGTGTCTTGACTGACATATCAATTTCCTAACGTGGCCCTACATCTAACCCGACGGCATCAGGGTGGTTTTCCATACTATAAATTCCATGTACAGGGTAGCTGCTTAACGGAGTGTCGGTCTCGGCAGTCGCTCTCGACCAGGGTCCACACGAGTTCCAGAGCTACTGCTCAGGAGCTCGCGCCCTGTGGCACAAAGAGCCAGACGCCCCATGTCTCACCTGCCTTCGGTGGTAGTAGCTGCCCAAACAAGCAAAACTTTCATTTGTGTATAAGAGATGTGCGACGGCTTGCAATATGGGAGTTGCAGCTCCTTAAGATAATTCTCATCAATTCACACGATGGCAACTGTGATCCCTGTGGAGCCAATTGTCTGACACGCCCCTTCCCGGGGTTTTCTCTTTTCTTCCTTTCCTCTCCAGCTTTAGGATACTCGTTGCAGCGCTCAGCTAGTTGTCAACACACTGAGTTGAGACTGTTACAGCTGCAGTACGTGGTGTTTCACGTACAACGCTAATCCGTCGACTAATTCGCAGATATACATGTCTTCGAAAGACTGCGTTCCCGTCGGATAATGGTGGAGCTCGGGAGGAGTTGGTGGGGACCACAACAACGACGTAAACCAACCTTCGGGTGAGTCGGAGTGTAAGGGGCTATCCATCGCCATCCCGCCCCATTTGAAGCGATCGACACTCTTGATGGCGTCGGACCATTTAAGTTAGCTTGTGAAACATGATCTCCGAACCCGGAGGGATGACTGTGGAACAGCCTGGTTGTGGGAAGCAGCTGTGCACGGGCAGTTCTTGCCAATTCGGTCTACTCTTGCGCCGCAATAGGCAACGACAGCATGCCGCAGTTTTGGCGCCATGCAATTCCCGATGTTCCAAATAGACACAATGCTGGGCCATTGGCGTCTGGACTGTGCCTGGTATAACTAGCGAGTATCCCTGACACGCCTCAGAACCCAATCCGGGGTATCACTGATCGGTCCGCCGACGTCCATCTCCGCCGCTAGCCCGCTCATCACGAACACGCCGGTTATCAATCAGGGGCTACGTCAGCAAGCCCCTTGACGGAATGTTTCCGAGACGAAGTCTATCTCGCCAAAGTACCTGCCTTCCCGTTGCCGCCAGCTATGGCTTCTCCTGTGGCGTGGCGGCTTTTCTCTTTGGGAGGACCAAGCCGCAGCTCGCTACAAACGGATGGCTGACATGGCGTTCGGTGTCAGCTCCACGCAGCGGAAACGGCGGGCCGTTTCCCTTAACGTAGAGTGCAGACCCACTGATCTGGCCATTGCGCCACCGCTCGCTGTTCGAGCGAGCACGACCCTTTTTGAGGCTGCTTTTTGTGACGGCCATGTACGTTTCCCCAAGACTATCCCAGGGCTGGTTAGCGTCTCGTGTTTCCATCACCACAGCATCGCCAACCCCATGCGCAGCAGCTCCCTGCAAAGATCCTTGGCAGACATACATTGACGTCGTGAAAACCGCCTGCATACCTTAGCCGGTGGTGATGGATCCTAACTGACAAGTTAGTACTTCCCACCTGACACGGTGTCATGTAGGAGAAAGGGGCATTAGTGTGCAATGCCCGAGCCTGTACGCGAGCAGGAGTCATGCCCTCGCAGCAACTCCGACATCCACATTGTGTGGCAGCCCATGGGATCCAATGCGGCACAGTTGTAGCGGCGGCAACACTTTCGGGATCGCTGAGGTGATGTCCGTGGTTTACGGGTAACAGCCTTCTGTGAGCAGGGGTATTGTGGGACTGCAACGGCCGCCGTACCGAACGCTACCAATCCCCGATGTCCGCCGAATATAATATCGCTGCATCCTCGCAGTGGAGCATATAACGCAGGCACGCCGGGATCCTCTCCGCCTTCCCAGGCTGCTTCAGATGTTATTTCACAGCAGTCTCGATCCCGGGATCTTCCCGTGTCCTCATTTCCTGCAGACATATGGACTGTATAGAAGTCGCATAGGTATCAGCGAAGGCAGAAGCTCGAGAGTATTGCAACAGAACATTTGTCCCTCTGTTCGCGGAATTTTGTCGCTTTTGCACACGAGGGTCCGATTCAACGGACCAGTCGATGTTTGGCTTCCAAGGAGCCATTTGCATTTGAACAGGTCGAGGCAGCGGACAGACTTTCTATCCATACGGGCCGTCCGTATTCCATACGTATGGAATACGGGATTACTCCGGCTAAGCAATGTCTCTGGTGTTGTATTTTTATCCAGAACGATCCTAAACCTATCATATTTGCTGCCCTATGCTTGGATCTCCCGTCTGCAGCCGCAGGTCAGCAAATCTCTGTACAATTAAGTTACTGAAATACAGATCAGATAGTCTGGCTATTTACGACGGTGGACATTTGCGCGATGACGTCAATTTTTGTATTCCATATTCCATACAGGCCTGTATGGAGTATGGAATATGGATAGAAAGCCTGGCAGCGGACGAATAAGGCACCGGCCACCGGCACGATCAATAACCGCCATCGCCAGTGAACATGGAGAACGACGCAGACAATGCAACAACGAAACATGGCCGGCTTGCTAAAGAGAGAGATAGACTGTCAAATATGTTGGCTACCGTGGAAGAGGAGCTCCTGCAAGTTCAAGCTTGTGAGGACAACCTTGCAGAACTTGCAAGATTGAAACATGAATACGATGACATGGAGAAGAAACGAATGCAAAATCGTGAGCGAATTGCGTTGGAGATGATACAGTTCTTTCGCAGGAAACGACGCGAAGCAGCAGTGACGGATGAGGGACGATAATATAACAGCACGGGGGGCATTCCTGTTACCAGGGTTACACAGCGCTTGTCAATTCTCGTGGGCTGTCTTACGATAGTTGATAGAGTCTCGCATAAGTCATTCCCCAGCCACCAGAACGTTATTTGGCCACGAATATGGTAGGCAATCCTGGTTAATGTGGCCATGGGCGCTCAGATCCTCGCCGACCAACAGCCCTGAACCTTCCAAATACAACTAATCGCACTCCCTCCATCGTCTAGTTAGATTTTTCGATATGGCGTCAATATGACCCATCCATGGAGCCTCCAACCTGAAGCTTTCGTTCCTCAAGACTCTTTTCGCAACCCCAGAGTGGGTAGTGTCACGTTATGAGACTCATTGTTAACTAAGCTCTTTTACAAAATCATTATTCTTGTTGTTGTTCGTGCTGCAGACTCTGTCTGCAGCCGTCTTTTAATACTAGAAAACTTCCCGTTCGTCCGAAGCAAATAATTGCTTTCTCCGGCTCTTCTCAGTTCTCATAGCCGACGTCATGACAGCCAATATTTACACCAAGTTTGCTTGTTCTATCAACAGAGGCAGTTTTGTCCGACAGGTCCAATGAGGCTACTCTGCGTTTAATCCCGATCGGCGCACGATCGTTTAAGGTATTAAACCGCTCACTCATTCAACCGCACAAAACGCTCAAATCGGAGCCAATCGCAACTCGCAGTCAATTATTACAAGCTAGAAGTCAATCCACTAGTAGATAGAAAGATAGAGAATTAAAGTGTCTGTGCCCAATTCATGAGGACGCCTTCCCGGTGATTAGCTGGTTGTGCATCCGTGCCGTCCAACAACTTCCACCAATAATATTGGCAGACGCACCGGATAAGTGACAAAATCAAGGAATTGACTGCTCGGCCGATATGAACAGCGCATCCGGATAGATAGACTTGATCCAGTCCACATACTTTGATACTCGCGCGCCGGTCGAAGAAGAGACGCCCATGCCATTGGTCGTTGCAATGATAACTGGCTTGTCGTCCCTAACCTGCCACCAGGCTGACCCGCTGTCGCCTGGCGCCACTCGCGCCCAGAATGACGATGGTCCAACTGGTTGGTAGCTTGCACCGATTCCATAATCGAGCTCGAAAATGCTGTCAATCCGGCTCCGCCCGTACAGCCGACGCTCACCCTCTGACGGCCAATACGCCCCGCTGACATTTGTGCCGACGCCCCAGGTTCCGTAACCGACGAAAATTACATCGCGGCTTCTCTCGTCCTGTGCATCGTTCAAGATCGGCCGATCGACCTGCTTACCAGTCTCGTCGAGTATCGGGTTACGCATGGGCAACTTCAGGATTGCGATATCAGTCGATGCACCGCCCATCCCCGGTGGTCTTTCTATACGCTGCGGCGGCACATAGGCGCTGCCCAGGCCCGATGCAATAACGCGCCCCCCGGACGCTGTGAAAGTCCTGTCCACGGCCGTCTCGATTCCTTGATAGTTAACGCAATGTGCGGCCGTCAGCACGTAACTCCAGTCACCATTATCACCGAGCCATGTCGCGGTGCAGCCACCGATGTCGCCGACCACGAGCCACGGCGTTTCGTAGCTGGACACGCGAAGCTCTGCATTATGCGTCTTAATGCTATTCGCCACGTCCATCACGTCGCCGCCATAGTACTTAAAGGTCGCTTCATCGATTATGACAGCCTGCGCCGACCACAACGTCGCCAACGCGGCTACTCCGGCGCTCCAGATTCTGCTTCTCATTCCTCTTGGATGAACAATGGGTTCGGGCTATTGAGGCTTGATGAGCTTCTCATATATCGATATTGCCGTGGTGGCACAGGCCACCTTAGGGGGTTATTACCTGATCGTGGAAACAAAGAGTACCCAAGACACGAGGCAAGATAAGGCTACGAATCTCAATTTTCGCCCTCGGTTGACTAACAGCGTCGGAGGGCAGTCACAAATGCGCGTCACTATTGTGTACTTATATGCCATTGGGACGCCAGTTCAAGCGAAACTGCCACGTTATTTACGTATTAATAATCTCGTGATATCAAACTCCTTGTTTTCTTGGGGTCCGTGGTAAACGAAGAGTTAGAGATATCTTTTCCTACTGAAATGGGGCTACTGTAATCTCAACCCCCTGCACAAGTAAGACCATGTTACAACACCCTCTTCATCCGTGCAAATTAAAGGTGCTCCTGCCGTCGATGACTCTTATCCCACGACCCACGTACCAGGATAAAGAACTAGGAACGCTACTGTGCAGTTATTATAATGACACCGTTACTGTAGGATATCCACACCCCCAGCGTCAACATCTTGAAACCTGATATTGACCAGACCATCATCGGTGTCACCCGCTAATGCCAAATTCGCCAAGAGTCCAAGACTGACGGGCGTTGCAACTACTGCTCTGGGCCCGGTTGCAAAAGGAACGGTCCAAAAGTATCTCCAATTTCGCTGCAGATCCTTCTGGGCCGACCTGTCAGAGAGATCTGTCACAACTTGGAGCCGACAAAAAATTATTAATGGCCGATCACTTTGTATCTACATTTACCCGCACGAATCGGCGCCTTACGGTGCAAACCAAAACAGACATGATTTGGCTGGTCGAATAACTCTTACATTGCAGGACTGGGTGTGTCCTGTAAACACTGTGACGGTACGAGGGCACGAACAAGGTCGAGTGCGACTCGGATCAAAATGATGGATCACAAGGAGAAAAGAGGAGTCCTAAGGAAGACTCTGACTGAAGCTATTTACACGAAGTTCATAATGTGAGACATTATGATTCCCTCATAACCCCCAACATCTGTGGGAAATGGGTGTTACTTTGCGAGCGCTACGGTATCTCGGCCACTCCGGGGACAAGCAAAAACATACCGTTCGAGCTGTTTGCGCCACTTCCGTCGCATTTAAATCAACCGACTTTGCTGACGAATCGGTCGTTCTTGGAGATCTACGGCACTAAACGGAATTTTGACTTGTCCATACAGCCGCCCCTATCAAACAGAACATTAGCTCCCAGAAGTCAGGGATCGCAGTTGTGGTGGATGACGCCGAAAAGTCTCGCCTCTGTAAAACTTACTTTAACAGGCAACCTGCCCGATATGGCACTGATCTGAATTTTTACTCGGCCCAAGCTTCGTAGTGCCAGGGAAGGGTTGGGAGATCTGCTCTTCAATTTCCAGAAGCCCACATACCTCACCACTTATTTTAGTCTCAGCCACAAGCGCCATGACGTAATATTGCATGAGTTTTCTTCAAGGTAGGGGTTAGTGCAGAACGGAGCCCACGTCTCCCAACTGAGTTGGAACCAACAACCCTACTCTAGTGACATAGCATTGGGTGAAATTGTCAGACAACTGCGATGTCACATAAGATCAAGCATAATGGCGCCGAAGGCGCTATTGTCTCAGGTGAGAACTATCTAAGGACCAAGAAACTCCATTACTCGTGCCGCGCCCCACTTATTTGGAACTCGCAACACTCGCACCAACCTAAGTTGGTGCTGGACACGCATATAACCAGATCACCCATATAACCACTTTTTGCAACTTTCTTATTAGATTCGCTTCAACAGCCGCCTACCACCTTCAGAGTCCACTGCTTCTGCCCTGTCCAGCCTTTCAGAAACCCTCCATTTACGGGCCTTTTTGGCCGCTTCTTCAAACACACGTTTGGGCGCGTTGACCGCCTTCAACTCCGCGGCCTGGACTATCTTCCTCGCCCTAGCCAGTTGGTCTTCCTCCCTCTGCCTCACCATCTCACGTCACTGTGCCACTGTAAACACCCCTCCTGACTGTAATGTGATATTCTTCAAAGCCTTACGTTGTTGTGCAAGGTGCTCGGCCATTTTCCTCATCCCTAAGTCTATCTTCGTTTGTATCAGCTCCGTAGCCAATGAGAGATCCTCTGATGAAGCGACTCATTTCGCAACGAAGATCAGGGTCAAGAATCTCATCTTCCTGGATTACTCTGGCAACCTTATCCGCTACCTTGTTCATTTGACGGAGTGTTACTGGAGTACCAAATGGTGAGGACTGTAATGCGGTGGATGGAGGAGAGGGAGTACTCCCCGGCTGTCGAGCGGCTAAGATTTCGAGGACTGCCTGTGGATTAAAGGGGCATATCACGGTTTTCTTAAATGCAGAGCGCATTGTACTCTCTTTAAATGCCTGGTCTCGCACATGGCCTATACAAGAAAGGAACTCAAGCTTCCCAATATGGACAAGAGTATCTCGAACCATAATACCCAGAGCTTTTGCATGGTAGTGCTTCAGTGGCTGAAAGACCATAACGTTAAGGGGTTGGAGGATATGTGTAAGATTTGGAGGCATACCAAAAGGGATGATATCGTGATCATCACAGTACTGGATGGACTGCTTGGTGTGGTGGGAACCGTGGTCATCCACAATGAGGAGGCGCCTCTTACCCAGGGAGCCCTGAGCCGGCCAATTATTGAAGAGCTCAAGCCACTCGAGACTTATCTCATCGTTAGAATAGCCACTAGGAGTTGGCCTGATGGCAGCGTTGTCATCCAAGCCAGGCACGCCATACTACTTAGCCATATGCATCTGTGCTGAAAGGATGAGGAAGGCAGGGATCACACGCCCTCCTGCAGAGATGCTCTCAATCGCAGTGGCAGACTCTCTATTTTCGGGTATACCGAAATAATGAGCTCTCTTCCTTTTGGTGACAATGAACTGGTCCTTTCCAATCCCAATACGGAATCCAATCTCATCCATATTCCAGATATCTTCAAGCGGGATCCCCTCCTCAATCAAGATAGTAGAGAGTCGTTGGAAATAAATATTGACTCTTTCTGGATCTTAGAAGCTTGGCGATCCGAATGCATCTTCTTTTAAAGCCTTTTACTATACTCATGACGCTTGAAAAAGCGAACAGTCCACTTTCTCCCAACAGTCAGAGCCTCCTCTGGCCCACACCGCTCTTCCAAGATTGTATTTGCCGCGTCAGTGACAAACTCAGCACGCATAGCGAGATTGATACGATGAAGGCGATCGATATAGCGGCATAATGCCTTCTCATTGGGGGCAGTAAGCTTTGCGTGGGTTGGTGGGCGATCTGAGAGTGTGGTGCGGCCCTCGAGGCGGTAACTCAGCGGCCCGCGTGGTACGCCAAACTCTCGCGCAACCGTGGCAATTTTGGCACGAGGAAATCCTTCAATATACCGCAAGGCCTCCTGGATATTTCCTTCCATTGCAATATGCCGTAAGATCAAAAGGTGGCCGAATAAAGGGCGAAATCACACTGAGGTGCCGAAAAGTGGTTATATGGGTGATCTGGTTATAAGTCCCTGCACATAGATGTGGGCCACCCCCCCATATGGGCCGCCTAAAAATATCCACAGACCCAACTTCTATTTTATCATAGTTTATTCGCCTAATCAATTTGAACTACAATGCAGTTTTCTTCATTTTCAGATACTTCAGGCTCTTCCTTATCTCCTTCATTATTTTCAGCAACACCAATTTCCTCTTGTGCGCGCTGTATTGCTTTGATATCCGCGAACCTCGAATTTGGGCTAGTTTTGACCTTCTTTCTTCGCTTCGGTCTGGCAGCCTCTAGCTGTGCTTCTAGTGCCTGAATCTGCAATTGGGATTTTGCAAGAAGGCTATCCTTCTCATCAAACCCTTTTGTAATCTTTCTAAAGAGCAATCGCTTCGTAGGCATATCGCTTTCTAGTTGGCTGAAATGGAGTACCTGAACCTTGAGATATTTGGGCCTCTTAGGAGTAGCCCATGCGATCTGTGATGTCTCCGACATCCAAGATTTGCAAGATGAAGGAGTTCTAAATTCATCGGTAGCTTTTCGTGCGTTATTCTTATCCTTGTTACTGTTCTCCAGTAGGAGACGGCTCAAAAGAGGCTTTGCAACTGACACTGGCCAGAGACCGCTTGCTTTCCAACCACCCTTAATGTTTGATGCAGACGACGCCTGTCTCCGAGCTTTCTGGTAGCATATGATAAAGTTTTGCTTGCCGACCGGGCTCAAATCGGTCAAGAGGCTCAGAAATCCGACCTCTTTGCGGTAGAAGTGCTTGAGAGGTGAGAAGACAGACAGATCGAGAGGTTGCAGGACATGTGAGGTATAAGGGGGGAGGTAAAGTAGATGAATCTTGTGCTGATAGCATAGGTACATAAAATCAACCGACTCGTGGCTTCCATGCCCGTCTAATACTAACAATCTTCGCTCCGAAGGGTGGGATGGCTGGGTCCTGGGAATGAACACCTTTTCAAGCCACTCGATCGCAGTTTGGTCCGAAGTCCAGCCGTCTTTTGTCGCTGTGAATTGCCAATCATTGAAATAGTCTAAATCGTGCGGAAACCATTGTTGCTGAACAGATTTTCCCTTGAATATAACCAAAGGCGGCAGTGTGCAGCCAGTAGCCGACACGCATTCGATAAAGGATGTCCAGGCTCTCGAACCCGGCGTTTTCTTCTGAATACAGCGTCTCCCCGAACTCCCAACAACTAGACCATTCTCCCCTAAGCCTTCCATGATGCCCGCTTCATCCATGTTGTACCTGTTCTCTGGCTTAATGGCCTGAATCTCGGGAATGTAGAAATTTCTAAACCAAGGCCCAATTACCTGAGCGGAAGCACCGTTAACATGTGCAGAGTCCCTATGATAACACCTCTGCGTCCGAATTTCAGGGTTTCTTCTCAAAAAAGCCTGCATCCAGTGTTTTCCCAGTGGTTCGTGGTCCCCTCTAACAGCAAGCATCCGCTGCGCGAACTGTCTGATCTGCGAGTGTGTGGGAGGGAGGCCTAGAGCGTCCTGGATTAGAATCCATTCGGTAAGTTTATTTCCTTGCGTCTGGGAAAGCCTCTGAAGGGAAGAAAATGCATCCTTTCTACATTCCCGGCCATGCATGCGGTTGAAGAGAGTGCTCTAGGAATACCCCACTCCATCGAGGCCTTCCGGATAGACTTCCCATTGGCGACCGCCTCCAGTGCCTGGCTGAAGTCATGTTCGGTATATGAGGTTTTCATTGAGTCAGGGGTGCACATGCGAAATTGTAATACATTTGAACCATAATTCATGGAGTTATCAAGTATCGAAGTAAATGGTACGGTTGATTGTGCGGGTTTATGCGGGTGGCCCATATGAGGGGGTGGCCCACATCTATGTGCAGGGACTTACTTGGTGCCTTGAACAGTCTCCATAATTTCTTACACAGAACTTTCTGCAGCTCTTGAAAAGATCAATAACAGCAGTACCGACGACCCAATCATATTATTCCACTTTTCACCAAAGTGCCTGAGAATCCAAATGTGGCTTCTGGGAGTTTTTGAATTCAAGGCTCTGTTTAAGGAACTAAGGAACATGTCAATTGCCTGAGTTTCATCGCGCCCACCGCGTTTGGCCACGATCAAATGATTCAGCCGATCTTTGTTGGATACCTCTTTCCAAGCCAAACCTCGAAGGCAAAATACCCTCTTTGCCTGAGGTAACGCGTTCAAGAGCTCCAGGCCCTTGGTTCAAAGCCGAGCTCAGTAACTGGAATACGCGGAGGCAGGGCCGTCTGCCACACGAACGAAGCCCAAGCAACCCAGGTGGCTTCCCAATTTCGGATAAAATGCTGGACCGGGTCTTCCAATATGAACCTTCGACCACCACTCAGATAAATCGGACAGCCGCACATCGAGCCGCTTGCCTCCCCTACTTCCGAGACCTACTGCACTCAGCCCACAATGGGTGCGGCAGAGGCCTCACTCACTCCTTGCGCCGCCAGGATGCCGAGGTTATCCTCTATCTTTGCTGTGTCACAGTAAACGTGGAATTCCGTTACTCGTCCCCATTTGATGGAAATGACGAACACCCCTTCATTTGGAAGGGGACGACCTGTATTGTCGTAGACTTCGTCTGTCCACTCAATGCATGCCTTGCTATTCCAAGGCGATCCGCTTACAAAAACCTTGTGCAGGCGAAACTTGATGCCCGGGAAGACGACGCGGAGACGCCTGTACCAATCGACGATTCGAGCATGGGTAACACGCTTGCCAGACATTGCGTGCGAACCAGCAAACCAATGCTCGGCATTGAGATGAAATTCGCTAGCGATGAATTCGTAGTCGTGGGCGTTCAACTTTCTCAACACGAAACGAAGCCGTCGCTTTAGGAAATAATGATACATCTTGCTGTCGAATCGCGGGGGAGGTGAACTTTGATGCGAGCCCGCTCTCTGCTGTGACCATATATATTGAGATGAGCAAAAATAGTTGAAGAAAATATTCAGTAGCGAGACTGAGGGAATGGTTTAGAAGTTTAAGGTGATTGAGGGAAGACTTGCGACAGAATTTATCTGAGTTCGTCGGCACTTGGGTTGACCCGCCGTCGGTGCCAGTTACTCTCCGAATCCCGGCAGATGTCGCAACCAGCCATGCCTTGAGTAATGTTATGCCGGAAATTGCTGCACGGCGGCTTTGCGGTGTGGAACAAGAAAGTCCATGGAGCAAATCACCTCTTCCAAAGGGATTTTGTCCCATTAAGTATACTTGGAAAACTCATAGAAAGGCTGCAGAAAGCCGTGGATCTCTTGAAGCTCCTGCCAGTTCTGGATGAAGGTAAATCAGCCTGATGTTGTTCTCTGAATAGCGATCATTCATGAAGCCGTTGAGCTATTTGCTGAGTGCGATGGCAGTATGAATCATTTGATAGCATGAATTCCACCTTGTCGAGTTATCTTACGGGGTCATACGGCCGGTACACTGCAGGAAGGTTTGGTAGCGTTGGCGAATCTACAAAAGGTTGTGAAGCATGCCGGTTGTGCCATATTGCCGCCAAACGGTCGCCGTCTCCGCCCATCCAACGATTCCTTCCCAGAGACCCAATCAACTAAATCAACTACACGGCATCTGTCAATTTAGAGTAAGTGTAGATTAGTAATGAAACTTTGAATGTAGTGTATCAACGGACACCTCAAATGTAGTTGATTTAAGTGTAGTTGACTTCAGTGGATGGAGGTTTGTGGCGGCATCATACAAGAAGTGTGGGACGAGTCCTATCGAGATTTCCATATTGTGGTGGCCTCAAATGACGAGCCTGTTGCAAAACGACAGAAGCAATACTACAATGCCTTCGAAGAGCATTGCGAACAGTCCCGTATCGACTCCATACAGACAGAGCCTCTACTGGACGACGACACGATTGGCGACGAATACGAACGATGGCAATCGAGCCATGAGAGCACCGACAAGACTGTGCGAGATCCGATAGCGTATTGGCATGAGAAGCGCCTGCAATACCCTCGTCTCTCCCGAATGGCCCTCGACTTTGTCACAATACAATCAATGTCTGCAGAATGTGAGAGGATGTTCTCGGCAGCAGGGCAGATGGTTGTTCCCCAACGGTGCAATCTTCAGGCGCAAACAGTTGGGATGTGTCAGGTATTGAGGTCGTGGTTTCGGGCAGGCATTATCAACGACCTAGATCCGTTATTTCTCTCGATCATAGAGGAGAAGAAAGAGCTCGAGGGCATCCATCTTAATGATGATGAGTTCAGAAGACGGGAGCTATCGTGGCTCGCTGCCGCGGCGAAAACAGCTGGCCATTGAAGAGGCGATTCGAGTGCTACAAGAGTGAATGAAGGGAAGGGGACGGGAGCAGCCGAAGGTAGATTCGCACCAGAGGAGCCTCGGGAAGCCCTACTTGTTGTACCAGCCAGCAAAAGTGGACATCACCTCCTTCTAAGAGGGAGGTATTTGTTAGAATATGTCGTCTCTGACACTTTTTAATGCGAGGGGATGGTTAGCGTCACTGTGGCCAACCCTGACACGGGCGCGATGAGATCAACTCAAGAGATAATGCCACTATATTGCACGAAAACCAAGATGAAGAGGAAAGAGGTATGAGCAAGCGCGTGGACGTGTAGACGCGTTAACTTAGTGCCATCATGCGCTGCCCCACTACGCCGCGACTCTGG
>NW_019154050.1:124659-186767 GCF_001653235.2 Pochonia chlamydosporia 170
CCAGTCGGGCTTATGTACCCAGGCCTGCTCGAACCATCCCCATCTGTATGCCGGGTGGAGTGCGAGGGCGGTATAATATATCGGTGTTGTGTCGAGAATAGTGTAATACTTGTCTAATTTCTCCCAGGCCATATTTATGCTGATCCTGAACTGTTCGGGGTCAGGAAAATCTTTTGCCATCGCCTTATATTTTTCGAGCTTGCCAAGCAGGAATTCAAACCCATTGATCACATCCCAAACGTTCCCATATGAACCAGTATAACCCCTCTTGCGTTTCCTGATTAAACCGTCGCCTTCTAGAGTCTTGACTGCATCTTCATAGTATCCAAGGATCGTCGCGAAGTGTTGAAGTACAGACCAATCGTTGGCCGTAAGTTGGTTCTCGTCTCTAAGGATTCGAGGCCGGACAGCCGACTTTTTCAACTGGCCAGTTCTTTTTGATGTATTCTCCTCCTCCCATTGGATTCGGAACTTCGCGACTAGCAGTTCGAAGTACCTTCGAAGTCTCAAGGCGCGGCGGATCATATAGAGCTGGGAAAGCCAGCGCGTATCGTTATCTAGCACTACCGAGACGGGGCTTTTTGACCGTATTTTCGGATCGTCCGACATGGATATGTCGTACTCTTGAAGTTCTTTCAACAGGTATGTCAGTCTGTCCGATCGATCAACATCCACGACGAAATTATGGAGCTTCCCAACCGGCCCTTTCTGTCGCCAAAGTTCGTATTCGGCTTCAGACAGCGCTTCTGCACCAGAAAGTTGTTCTTCGAACGCGTCTGTATCCTTCCCGAACAGTAGTGCCTTCGCAGACAGATTGACTATATGGCCGAAGCAGCGGCCTCGCCTTCGAGCGCCATTGAAGCCGAGCTTTTTGCCAATAGCCTCAAGTGCTGTGTCGTTGTTCTCGGCATTGTCAAGGGTAAAATACCCAATATTCTCCTCGATGCCAAAAGCCTCGATGGTATAAAGGACTTCTGTTGCAATGTTGTTCCCCGAATGTCTGCGGACTTCGGGGACCCCCAGAGCGACCTTGTGGGGCTTGCTATTCTCGTCCCTGAAGAAGCACACGATACCGTATAACGAGTGTCGATTCCGCGCCCTCCATCCGTCAAAGCTGACGTGTATTAAGCCGGGGCTCTTTCGCAGGGCTTCAATGACGCGCGCCTTGTGCTTTTTAAATTCGGAGTTGATGAGCGCGCGAACTGTGGTATCAGAGATGTTGGCGTTCGTGATCTTGACTGCAGGGTTAAGGTATTCGAAGATATCCCGGAGTCTCTCATGTTCAACAACACTAAAGGGCTGATTCGTGTCGACTATCCACTCGATCAGGAGACGTTGAAAGTGATTTCGATTAAATCCGCGTATCATAGAGTTGGCAATCGCCTGTTCTCGAGGTCTTAAAGGGTCGAGCTTCCATATATCCACAATCGATCTTGGCCTCTTGCTCCCTGGCTTCTCCTCGGCTTTCTTTTGCAAGCCGGACTTTGTCTTGTTATCTGGTGCAGATATTCCGTGATCCTTGTATAAGTGATTCAGCGCATTCTGAAGGCCAATAGCAACGAAATTCTTAGGTCTGGGGTCGTTCTTCTGAATACACGGCTTGCAGACCCATCTGCGCTCGTCGTCATGTTGTATGTCGTATCCATATTCCCAAGCCCATGAGTAGTTGTCTTTGCTTCTTTCTGACCATACCCAACCCGGAAAATGTCCCCAAAGACGCGTATCGTACTTATCAGGAGTGGGCAATGTCGTCGGCGGCGGGGAGAACGGCGTCAATGAGCTCTCGGCAGAAGAAGCAGGCGTGGAAGGCACTGGGAGTTCGAAGTCAATTGGGACATCATCGATAGAAATTGGGGACGATTCTAGGAATTCCGAAGCGCTCATGGTCATAGTAAACATAAAGACATAATGTGAAAGTGTCACGGACTAACTCGTTGCCGTGCACCTGGGTTGATGGCAATGCTGATAACGCCACCAAATGAGGGTCTCACAACCAGCCCCTGAGCATTGACTGCCCAGTTAACCACCATAGTAGAGAGTCCACCCCTCGAGAACGTCTGCTCTCTCTTTTTTGTTAGCTGAATGAGCCGCGTGTCCCCTTACGGAACTTACTGGGGCCGACCGGCGACCCCTTACAGAAAAGAAGCGATGATACTTGTTGTAGATGGCCAGAAATAGGTGTTATGTGATGATCAAGCAGGTGCTAGCTAGCAGGAAGATATTTCAATAAACTAGGCATCAGCCATCGTTCCGCTACACGGCATTCAAAACATGGCAATACGGTTCCAAGATGGGTAAAAAGATGCCGAAGTCAATCAACCAAGGATCAACAGACGCACGACGCAGTAGCGGAGGCTCTACCTTAAGGCACTTTGGTTAGAATACAAATTACGGATGTAGAATAGGGGGAGGAAGCTGACTTGTCGTCTCGCCCGCAGCCGAACCTACCCTGAAGCTAAGTTCGAGATCAAATGTGCAGCCCTTTAACCATCAACAGTTACACTGAAATCAACTAAATCCACGTACACGAGAGGCCCAAATTTAGTTTAATTGATTAGTCAGGATTGTCCTGATTTAGTTGATTTAGTTGAGTGTAATACACTAAGTTGATCAACCAGTGTAAGTCGTGTAGTTGATTGGGTCTCTGGCTCTGGCCCATCGTGGACATCCGCCAGTGGTTGGCCTTAATTGGACTACCCGCTTCCTACGGCGTCACAACTACGGCAAGAGACTTCAAAAGAAGCTTCACTCTGACCGTCAGGCATCGGAAGACCTCAGCCGAGTTGCCGAGTACTTCCAGAAACTCTCACATGTCTACCAGGAAGAGGGAATACTACCAGAGGATATCTGGAATATGGATGAAACCGGATTCCGTATTGGCGTTGGTAAGGACCAGCTGATCGTTACCAAGCGGAAGAGAGCCCACTACTTTGGAATCCCTGAAAATAGGGAGTCTGCTACTGCAATCGAGGCTATTTCGGCGGGTGGGGAGTATATTCCTGCTTTCTTGATCGTGGCGGGCCAAGTCCATATGGCTCAATGGTATGCTCAACCTGAATTGAACCCAGATACAGCCATCAGGCCGACTCCGAGCGGGTATACAAATGATCAAGTGGGTCTGGAATGGCTTGAACACTTCGACAAGCATACAGCGAAGAAAAGAGTAGGCAAAAAGCGTCTACTCATCCTTGATGGCCATGGTTCACACCATACGAAGGAATTCATCGCGTACTGCGATGCCCACGATATCGTGCCCTTTGGCTTGCCTCCAAATCTCACCCATTTGCTACAGCCCCTGGACGTGGTGGTCTTCCAGCCTTTGAAGCACTACCACGCAAAGGCGCTTGACGTCATGGTTCGAGATGGGCTTGTCAACATCACCAAGATCGAGTTCCTCAGCTGCATTGAAGAGGTCCGCAGGCAGGCATTCAAGGAAAGCACGATTCTGACTTCGTTCAAGAAGACTGGAATTTGGCCATTCAACCCACAGTCAGTTCTCAAGATTCTGGAAGAACGGCAGGCAAAGAAGACACCGTCGCCTCCTTCAAGCACGGGAGGACTTCATTCATCACCGTTTTCCACGCCGTTGACACTTAGACAGATGAATAAGGTGGCAGACAAGCTAGAGGATTTCCTTGAAGAAGACCAGCACCTGGACCCGGAGTTTGCACACGATATTGGTCGGTTTATCAGAGGGTCCCTGATAAGCGCTACGGAGCTGTTACAGACGAAGAGGGATCTAGGGAGGACGCAATATGCGCAGCGCGTCCAAAAACAACGCAGGGCGATGAAGAATTCGCCGCTTCAGTCAGGAGGGGTACTAACAGTGGCCGGGGCCGGGCATATGGTGCGGCAGAGAGAAGAAGACGCAGTTGCTAAGGCGAGGAGGATGGTGCAAGCTGCGGATGAGAAGGCAATTAAGGTGGTCAAACGGGTGATATTCGAAGCGGCCAAAGTTGCACGTAAATGGAGGATGTCCGGGAAGCTAAAACCAGCTGTAGTGTACGAGTCTGGGCTATTTCCTAGAGCGTTAAAGAGATTCTAACATTCACAGTCCAAAAAAGTGGCCGCTGTGGTGGTGTGGCCGTTGTGGTGGTGAGCACCATCTTTAGATGGTGCGAGTCCCACGAGTGCCAATAAAGTGGGGCGTGGCACGAGTACTGGTTCCGCCGCCAAAGACGGCGGTGGAAGCAACAACAGCTCTCTGATCCATAATCTGCGTCTTATATTCATCTTGACATTGATATTTTACGTTCCTGTGTAATCGCAACAATGATAAATGGCGGAATGACCTGACCTTGAGAATTAATGCCTTGGACTACTGAAACCCGTCCCCTATTGCCTGGCTGGGCTAAAGTTACTATGCCACGTCTTTCGGAGCTTATAACTACCATATTTGTTATTATCATGCCCATCACAACGCAGTCTCATCAAAGGTATGAAAATCCTCATCAAGTACGCCATATTTCGCGACTGTGTTGCGTACAGGCTCCAACCAGTCCCCAATTAGCTTTGGATCTTTGCATAAGGTCCTCTGATAGTCATATCTGCGCGTAAAGCGTGTAGTGAGCTCTTGGTGGCGCTTTACAAGGTCTTTGAAGCCCATCGTGGTCCCACGGGAGGCGCGATGCGTTCCGCAAGCAAGCGATTCGCCATATCTTGCACACCAGTCAGCCGGGGAGGAAATGATCGTGAGTCTAAGTCAATGATGTATTCCACGATTGTGGATTCCGCCAGTTTGGTAAGTTCCTGGCAGGGAGCCATAGCATCCCGTCTTGATGGCGTACTCTTGCGTCGTCGCTTGAGCGTACTTCGAGAGACACACTATAGACCTTTGCAGCGGCCCTGATGCTTAGTTTTGGATCTTGCTCTAAAGTTTCAACAGCTAACAGTAATCGGCTTTTGTTTGATGTGGAATCCATTTTTTTTAGGTGGATATTTGACATGTAGGGAGATGGGTAGGTGTTTCGGCGGAAAGTGGCCCACTCACCGTGCTGGCCCAAACTATGCACCTACGTTGTAGAATATTTAAAAGTTAGCAATTAGGTGGAAAAGGCGGCCGGTTGGGGCCCCGACGTTACACCATCGCTCACAGGCACAACAGCAGGTATAGAATCCTGACACTTCTCGGTCTAAAGCTAGCGTGTTTGTACCAAAATAAAATTAGTCTGTCTCATACTAAGTTGTTCCGGTTCATATGATGTCGCTTGCAGCCTCGCATTACTGTCCGTAAGGGCGAAGCGTTTCATATATATCGGGTCGGACTACGTCTGCAGGTATAATAATGCAGACCAGTGACCATTTAATTTATTTGGTTTTCAGTCCTCTTCTACAGAGTTGTCCATCTGGTCCCAAAGCACCTTTGCCTCCTTTCTGACTATCCTCAGAAGCATATTATTCTTCAGGTGGTCAGGAGTCTGCACCGTTGGCATGACTCTTTTAGCTTTCGCTGGAGTCTCCTCGCCCTTCTTGTCTTCTTCCGCACTCTTCTCCGCCCTGGTATCGTTCTTTCCTGTGGCCATATCTTCGTCTTTGGTGACATCTACACCTGGCGTATCAGCGTCGTCAGCGCCGTTGTCGGCATCGGTACCCTTGGCATCAGGGGTGTTGGCATCAGTGTTATCGACGCTGGCATCATTGGCAGCGATGCCGTTAGCACTCGAGTTATCGGCATCAGCGTTGTGGGTATCAGCGCCGTTGACATCAATGTTGTTCACATCAGTGTTGTTGCCATGGGTGATTTGACCATGGCTGAGAGTCAGCAGCGAGGAGATAAAGAGTTCCTTGAGATATGCAAAGCTGAAACCGTCGGTCAGCTTCGCAATAACATCGCAGAGCTCGTCTGGAAAGTCGACAGTCCCCTTATCGGCAAACCTGTTAGCCCACTGTCGACAATAGGCAACCCTCTCCGGCTCCTCGGGGAGCTTGAAATGGAACTTCCGATCAAAACGGCTAGGCCGCTTGGTGATGGCGTCATCCAGCTTCCCAAGATGGTTTGTCGACCCGATCATTAAAATGCCGTCGTTGGTTTCGATACCGTCTACCTCATTAAGGAAGTAACTACGTGTCTCATTTTCGACCAAACTGTCGAGATCCTCAAATATGAGTACACAAGGTGCCATGGCGCGTGCTTGTGAGAACACGTCCTTCATGGCCCATTTTGGCCCGCTGCACTCGTTGTCAAATGACTTCACAACAAGAGCGGGAATAGGCGGGTCGAGAGTCGAAAGAGAGTTGATGAGAGCCTTGATACTGAGAGTTTTACCGTTGCCTGGGACGCCATGTAGGATAATGCCTCGCTTCCAGGGTACTTCCATTGATGCGTACGATTCTCGAGACTTGAAGAAGGAGAGTACGTCTTTCAGCAGGCTGTCTTTCACCGCAGGCTCTTGAATCAAATCATCCCATGAGACGCCTTGCACACTTCGGAACATGGAAGAAGATTTTTCCCACGTCGAATTGTCGAAGACGTAGATCTGTTCATGCAAGGCCTTGGTCCAAGCTCCTGCAGCTAGGATTAAGGCGTCGGTATGCTTATGGAACCCATTTTGAACCTCGTCTCCAGTTGGTGCCAATACATATAGCTGCTTGACGAGGGTATTGTAGAGGTCGAAATAGCCAATTTCGTAAACCATAAGCTCGTGTTCATTCCAGGAGTATCTCCAACAGCCAAAACGGATCTCATCCTGAAGTGTACCGGGACTGACGTCGAGAAGCAAGCAGCCAGGCAACGAACAGTCGGGAATTGAGCAGGTACTTGTGCCACTAGACTTGTAATTGCGTGTAGCATCGTAGCCCGCAACAAGATCCAGCGTTTTGGTGGCATGGCCCGCCTCAGCATAGCCGATTAAGTCACAAGTTCCAGGCTCGGTGCGGGTGATGTGGTAGCCAGGATGAGTGTCACATAGTAGTTGAAGGGCTACCAGTTCACTGTCCATACGAGGTTGACAGACGTGTCGCTTCCAGAGCTCGAACGCATGTTCGTTGACCTTGGCCATGTTGGACCAGGGCAGTAAAGAAAGCGGCAAGTAATACTAATGCGGATATGGAGACAAACCGTCAAGTAGCCTTCCTTGATAGAGGGGTCCAAAAGAACTCCAGTTCCAGAGGACGTCGGTGAAGCCAGGACTTTATTTGTAGTCTATCGTAAGGGCCTGCGCAAATTTCACATAACAAATTTGCTGGGCGGCAGGGCTGCCGACGTACCCGACTGATCAGCAAAGCACAGCCCGCATGTTGGTACTGCTGCCTAAATGAAGCCGGGTCTTTCTTATCGAAAGAGCGAAGTCAGCAAAGCAGGGCAGCTTAGCGCATCGGAATCTGGCCGACGGCTCGGGACCCCGGCGCGGCAAACTGACTTGTTTGGATATCAACATCCAGGGTCTGGACTAGCATCAGTGTAGTAACTAAAATACAAACGATACATGTATTGGCAATATGGACTCCATGAGGTTCTTGGCTTCGCGCGAGAGGTTGCAGAGGCCGTGCCAGGTCGCGAGGATTGACATTCAGAGGCTTGGCTCTCGTCAAGGTCAGGTAAATGGTCACTAGAAGGCTCCAAAACGTCGTCTGATGTTATTGAACTTTTCGTTTTGACGTTTGCACGAAAATCAGGCGTTGTGATGCATTGATTGTTCCCGGGCGTTCGCCAGAAGCGTGCCTGGAAATCAACAAATCAATAGCATTGAAGAAAGAAGAACTGGAAATCTGGCTAGCTTGGCATAGACTCAACATTCAGGGGTTCATAGCGACACCTTCATGTAGTGGCATTATTTGGCATCGCATAAACCATACGTAGAACGACAGCCCTATCCAATAACAACACTTGGTCTTCTTCGCTGCCGTCGACACAACTCTCCCCATGTAAAAGTTCTTACTTCCCGGCAGCTGTTAGCAGCACAAGTAGTGGAGGTTGAGATTTTAGGCCACCCGACCATGCATCTGGAGCTGTGGCTTCATCGGGGTCTTAACTGCAACAGACGAAGGCCTTAGGAGAGTTTGACTTCACCTGAGATGCTGGTCTCAGACAAGAGGTGCTCCGGTGGAGGACTTTGGGGGAAGGGGGGAGAGCGGCGGGGTTTTGGGGTTTTGGGGTAGCAGGCCAAATTTGTTCAGTTCAGAATTCAAGAAGAAACTCGGGAGCCAGATGGCTGTCGGTGACACAGTTTGTAAAATCTGTCCCGCACATCCTGACAACTATTAAACGACGCTCTCGCTAGACACAATATTGTTTTAATATCTCTTCTGTCACACACAGAAAGTGAACAAGATTTCGTGTCGATCGCATCCATCAAAGTAAGGACAGTCATTTCCGTCAGATCAGATTACAAAACCTCGGAAAACAAACAGAACTTCCGCTCTTCTGTTCCCAGCGGCTGTCAAGAGCATGTACAGGTATTTTGTGCCAGTATTACTGGGCGAAAATGCAACCGTAATTACGAAGTTCGGGCTACAAAAGTGAGTGATTTGAGTCTTGAACGTTGAGCATTTCGATAGAGTTCTATTGTAATAATGTCCGCACGGTTGTAAGCACTCCGTTTGAAATTCTGGATGACAGAGTATGTCATCGAAACTAGTTGCCACTTCCAGTAGAGAGGCGTTCGCTCTCTCTGGAGGTCATTCCGGAAGTGCAAGCAGGACAGCGCTCAGTTTTTGAGTCCCACTTCTGCAACAATGCGAACAGTGTCCTTTGTTGAGGCACACAATGGATTATCAAAAACCGCTAGCTAGGTGTCATATTGACCAGTGGATTGGTCCTTGTATTGGTTATCTATAGGGGAAGCTAGCCGCCTTTTATCCTGATAGCTTTGAACTGCCGATAGATGTGTTGCTAGCTTCCTAGATCCCATGCATTGTCGCTATCACCATACTTCAATGGCGGTGGTGGTTGTTCAGGGGTGACGAAGTTCTGGGAGAGCAAATCTATTGAAAGGCATTTGTCCTTCTTTTGAAAGATGAGAGTCCGGCTCTCCGAGTGATCATGCTCGTATCCACCAACCTCTAGCTCGATTACAGCGGTACCAAGGTCCGGTATGAGTAAAAAGTCTTAAGAAGAGATACCGCCGTTTTTGCGAGTCGAACGCGCTGTAGAACAGTTTCGGATGCGCGATTTTCCGGAAATATTTACACGTGCGTGACAAGTGAGAAAGGGCAGTCAGTCGCCCTCCTTCACCCCTGAAGTAGATGCCGTCCTGATAATCGTCTTGCACATCTTGCAGATCCGTTATCGATAACATGTCGCGGTTCGTTGCGCCTGCAATGCACTTCGTGCTGTCAGCGTATTGTCCCAAGGCACCTTGAATAAGACAGTCTTTGGGGGTCAGTACGGTGGGCGATAGGGAGCACTGTTGCAAAACCCCCCGGTTGTTTCGTTTTAGGTTTAGGGTCTTACGTCCCTAGTCATCTGGGTACTTCGGGTCGCCATCAAACATGTACCGCGGACTAGCAGCGGGCTCGCGCGGCCTGCTGCCAGTCTAATCGATCAATTGAGGTTACTCGGTACGTCAACTGTAAAATGGCGAACCATTTGCCGCTAGACAGATGATTTTCAGCGCCATATCGCGAATTCGTTTCTCAACAATTCTCAATTGATCTTTCTATATAAAGTCAATACAAGAATTTCGGTTGCTATAGTCGCGATTTGAATGCACAATAGTGAAGGACGAGCTGGCGACAACGTTCATCTCGCGATGAGGATCACGATGGGCGGACGGAGAATCACCGCACCAACCCCGCTTCTGATCAGCAGCGGACAAGCGCAGCAACCTCCTGTTTTAAACCGGTCTAGCGACATCATCCACCGTAAAGGAAGGACGATGTTGTTTTGTTCTCCTTAATTAAAAAGCTCGGTCTGAAACAGGATTCCTCTCCTCGTCTCCTTCAACTTGCTCTCATCTCTCGTCAAGCCAAATGGATCCCTCAAAGATCCCCTCCGGGCATATCTATTGCATCCAAGACGGAAAGAAGCACTATGACCTCTTCACCACCACATATATAAGCGCCAACTATTGTGGCCGTTGCGGCTTAGCCAACCCCTTTCGGACCCAGCAACGAGCCAGGTCTAAAACTCCAGCACTTCCTGGCCCATATGATGAGGTGGTAGAAGTCGAGGACTCTCCGCCACGGCCAGTCAG
Organism: Pochonia chlamydosporia 170; assembly: GCF_001653235.2. Lineage (NCBI taxonomy): Eukaryota > Fungi > Ascomycota > Sordariomycetes > Hypocreales > Clavicipitaceae > Pochonia > Pochonia chlamydosporia. The sequence continues at coordinate 134,793 of NW_019154050.1, forward strand.
CCCAGCAAGTCTGCTGCTGCGTGACGGACCAAAACCAGTGTCATCGATGAGCATCAGACGCGCCGCTCAACTCCTCCCCAACAAGATTTTCTCAGCTGATACGGTGAACACGCGGGCAGTTATAGCTCCCTCTCAGTCGTCAAGCAATCCCCATTTTATGTCTGTCGCATCCGCGGCCAGCCGAGCTATTCAAAGTTCTAAAGGAAGCACCAGAAAACCTATGAGGCAGCGAACTGGCTATCAATGGGTCCATATAAGTCTCCTGCTAGTGAGTTTGGAGACAAGATACTTCAATGGGCTTGCAGTCGAGATCCCAGAGACCGTGTTGCCTCTGAAGGACACCGTGATCAAGTTTTCCTCGGCAGATTTACTGACGTGGCCTTCGTTCACCGCAATTTTGTTCGACCATCTCCGTCCGCTCCCGCCTGCGATCGATCTCACTAACAGAGATCTCTGGAGCTTATCGTACGCTTCTAGTTTCTCTGGCAAGAAGATCGTTACCGTCTCCAATACCGATAAGTACGCTACGCCGTCAAGCATGCTCGCATCCGGGCACTTTGGAAACAACCAGGCAGGGCAATTGAAGGTATTGGTGGTTCTGACATCCACGTTTGTTGTTGATAAACAGGAGCCAGTCACACCGCTGAGGCCAGATGAATATTCGACGCCGGTCAAAGAAGAAAAGAAACGGAAGATCAAGCAAGAGGATACGAGCCCTGCCACCGGACACAAGAAGCGCGTCAAAAAGGAAAGACAGATGACGGAAGAGGATGGCGCTAGGAACATGGATCAGGCCAAGCAAGAGATACCCGTCTAGTTGAAGCAAGAAGAACCTGTTCCGACCCCCTCCAGCCAGAGCCCAACAGACGATGAGCGTGAAGATGTTTTTGACGAAATCGTTGTCCGTGAAGATGTGGTAGACCTCAGCGAAGTGGAAGATCCTCTTCATGATGTAGTGTTTCGCAGCATCCCTGGCGATAAGGGGCGTGAAGGCATGGTAGACGACGAAAATGAAGTGGACGAAGAAGACGGTGAAGAAGTTTTGGGCCCGGAGTTTGTAAGAGACCAAATCACCCCATTACACAGTCTAGTGCTGACAAGAATAACAGGTAAGCCGAGAGTCCGTTGCTCAAAACTTTGGGAGCGATCAAGCCCCACCCTCTACCACCGATATTGCAGGAGTACTTCCACCAGCACATTCCACACGCTTCAAAGGGACTAAGATTCCTGTAACATTTGCTGTCCGACATAACAGGAAGGATTGACTACTCGGGTTCCTCATCAGAAATCTCGCCATCCTCGTCATCACTGATTCCTTCTATGTCGTTCCCTTCTTCATCCTCATATCCTAGTTCAACAAGTGGCTGTTCTGTTGGTTCCGTATCACCAAGCTCATAGTGGAAGGCCTGATTTGCTTGCTCGTATAATGCTTCCTATATGTAATCAGATTCGCCAACTCGCACGGAAACGGTGAGGCTCACATATTCAGCGATGCCACCTGTTGGCGCCTTGCGATATGCCAATAGAGGCTGCCGGCCACTCTCGATGTGTTGAATGATCCTGTCTCGAAGGCCTAGGTAGAAACGCTTGAACGGCCGCAATTTGTCAGGCTCATGGTGAGTTCCAAGGGCAACGTGGTTGTAGCCCATTTCGACAAGGACTTGGCGGCACCAATCTTTTGTCTCTGGCTCTAAGCAAGTATTAACATCGATGTCAGCCAATGGCCGCTCTAATTCAGCCAGAACTGAGTGGTCAATGGGGATACCCCAGTTGCACGCCTTGTCGGGATCTGGGTAATGGTAGTTCATCCAGGGCTGGCCGTGAACCACGTGGGGACGATTCTTCTGAAGGCGGATTCGATGAAGATTCCACGCCTCCACAAAGTCGAACAGTTCTTGGCGTAATATATCTTCATATACTGCGTAGATGGCAATCTGATCCTCCAACATATCGCCATCGAAGTCACCGTCTCTGGCGAGCTCCCCAAAGTAGTCAACCCACTGCCGGGAGGAGATGTGCAGCATACTCTCCCACCATTTCTCTATTTTCACGTTCTTGGTGCTTGGTGCAGCCTTGTAAGAATCCTTTAGGCGCTTTCCTTGCTGAAGGACCCGCCCATTCCACTCCACTCGTCCATCTGCCGCCAAAGCAAAGTTCCAATGGGCCGCTGCGACCAGTGGCGTTTCGCTGCCTCTATCTGCCTGCAGATACCATGGCCGAATTCCGTAGGCGCCACAGGCGGCCAAATATTGTTTTAAAACGCTCAAGGCGGTCGTTGCGGAGTGGCCGGCATAGAACTAGATAATGTTGCGGGAGTAAGCATCGATCGCGGCATAGATCTCGAAACCATACGCTTTGAGTTTGTCATGGCCGTCAATACACCACTGGTAATTCGGTCCCGGCACAAGAAACTGCCCCTTCTTTCTGCGGAACATTCTTTTCCGCATCTCGATCTCATTCGGGAACATAATTTTGTACATCGCAAAGAGAGGGTCTCTAGGCACCCAGAGCTGCTTTTGCTGACGAAGATAAGGCTGAAGGAGACTTTTTCCATATCCGGAAATAGCATTAGAACGTCGTGTCATTTCGATAATGACCTGCTCTGTCTTTTCCAGCAGCGCAAGGCGCTCTTCATCGCTCTTGATTCTGCGTACCCAGCGGCGGTCCGGGTGCAGCCTGATGCGCTTCAGACCTCGTTTCGTGATCGGCCAACCCTGCTTCTGTAAAACGCTCAGTGTTTGTTTCTCGGTAAGCCCAACGCGAAATATCAGGTCGCGGGTGGTCTCGATCAGTTCTGGGGTTTCTTTGGTGCGGGTTTGCTGACGCGGGAGATCCCAGCTTGCGATTCGGCGAGAAATTGTGCTGAGATTGGCAGTGACATGATGGTGTCTTCGAAGCTTGTGCTTGATCCTGCTCCGCGAGACCCCGTTGAGGTAAAGATGGGTGACGTATTCACGGTGTTGATCGATCGCATTGGGTGGGCGCGCCATCACTCGGGAACGCACAAGCTCTTTTGATGCCGGTAGGAAAAGGGGGACTGATGATGGCCGTCTCATTACAAAAATGCTCACCGCACTACCCCGCTTCGGTGATGCAACTGATCCGCTACGGATCAGTTCCAAGGCTATTTGCGGAACTTCGCCCGGACCAGAAACAGAATCCACGCTGTTCATCACCCGAATATTTAGTAGAACCTAGATCCTTTCCAATCTAGTTTCCACCTTCCCTTTCGTACCATCATAGCCGTCAAAAGACTAGTTATCAACAACAGAGTTATGCCCACAACAGATTCCGTCGACGTAAGCGAAGCAGCAACCGCTAGTACGACAGAGGGAGGCTCTCGCTGCAGGAACATCACAATCAAAAGGAAAAGATTATCCCAACCCGACGTCCGCGAATCCCCATCCAAAATCACCGTACGATCCAGGAGGCCCTCGTGCGAAGCGACGACTGCTAATTTTCCCTCCAAAACAGAAGAAACAGACGAAGAAGGCCCCTCCCCGTGGCGCAGTTCGTGACTTCCCATGCCGCCCCTGCGTCACCCGCGCCACCAAAGCGCCTGGCCATGAATGTGCCTCTCAGGATAGTACGGAGTACGCTTGGTTGAATCAGGTCACACCTGCTACGCTGACATGTATGGGATAGATAATGGTGCTGCATGCTGGGACTGCGCAAAGAACGGCCACACATGCAAGCCGGTAAAGCAATCTCTGCGCTGCCGAGTATTGAGTTACTAACCAGGCTCTCTAGGTTCCACCTGGAGCTCGTGCTGCTGTACGAGCTTTTTGGGACCTGAACCGACGGCTCAGCGGCGCAGATGACGATCCGGATGACGCCTGGCGCGTTGTTGCACAGCGCGCAGCACAACAGTTACGAGCCTGGGGTAATGGTGCGGCTTCTCTCGCCACTTCAGCACAAGTTCCTGCTTTGGCTTCGTTTGCCGAGGTAGCAGAGAAGGGCCTCGAAGAGAGAAAGGTTATAGCGCTTGAGACCATCGCTGAGGCCCTTGCTGAGGCTGTGAAGCTTTGGATTGTGTGTATGATGAGGCCATCAGGTGTAATTCAACTACTGACACAACCAGTGTGTCCAATAGTATTTGCGATATGGCAATACATATTACCATATATTGATATTACCATATGATATGATATGGTGACCGTATGATATCCCATAATCTCATATGGTGGCCGTATGATATTAGCATCCGGGATATGACCATATATTGCCGTATTGATACTAGAACATAGTGATTTCCATGACTCAACGAGCACAACAGAGGTCAAATATCTGCGTCTTTAAGGCACTATAGGTTAGCCCGAAGACTTTTTTCAGCTTGCGCTTTAAGGTTCCTTCCCAAGCAGCCCATACAGGGAACCTGTGGCAAGCGAGATTGGCTCGATTCTCAGGGGCTCATTCAAACTCCCCTCCCCTTTTCATATTTCTGCATCCGTCCGTATTAGCTTAGTCTATTGTCATTATGCTCACTAAGACCATTACAATGTATCAACATAATGTCGTCGCAGCCTTCTGATATGCTTTCGCGGCTTGGGAGCGAGCCATTAGACAATCTTGATTCACCATGTCATGATCCTACACTGTCCTCTCCTTCCATAACCACCTCGGCGGCTACAAAAAGGCGCTACTCGAAAGTGTGGCACTATACACCTGTTGGCCGCAATGAGGTTACTCTTAATGCGAAGGGGAAGTCAATATGGCGCTGCAAGTACTGCGCAAAGGAGTATCTCGAGTCTGGTGGAACAACTGTTATTTCAACCCATCTAAAGGACCGGCATAATATCGATATATCTTCTACCCAAGAAACCCGAACTGCATTGATGCAAGCCACAATTTGTCGACGCCTTCGAAAAGGCCCATCAAACCACCGATTATAAACGCCGCTGTCTATCCACGATTGCAACTCACGATGTAGACCCTGCCGTCCTCGAACAACTATACGACAGTGGATCACGACCTGCAGTGTGTCTTTTCGTATGGCAAAGCAAGCAGAATTCAGGGCCTTACTTTGCTTCCTGAATCCAGCGATCGACAACTGGCTGCCAAACTCTCCTTCAACCATACGCAGTTGTACTTTGCGGACATATGAGACCCAGAAACTTCGAGTCAAACGCGAGACCCAGTTAGCTCTCTCGAAAGTACACTTCACAGTTGATCTCTGGACTTCGCCTAATGCCCTTGCGATTCTTGGCATTGTTGCACACTATACATCCGAATCCGGCCAGTTAGAATACTCCGTTCTGGCTTTGAGAGAACTCGACGGCAAGCACTCGGGCCCAAATATGGCAGACTGTGTTATGGAAATTATCAACGACTATGGAATTGCCTCCAAAGTGGGCTATTTCATGATGGACAATGCAGACAACAACGGTACAATGATGAAGGCTCTTTCTACTCGTACGTACGTCATATAGCCAGCTCACGCATTGTACAGCGGGGGTTTACAGACCACAATGCATTCACAGCCCGTGACCCATGCTAAGTGGCCCGTGAATAGTACCTTTCGACCAGTATCAGATTGTCTACAATGCGGAACACCACCGCCTGCGCTGCAACGGCCATATCATAAACCTAGCCGCTCAGTCCTTTCTCTTTCAGACCAACGATGAATCTCTTGCAGATGAGAATAATACGAGCGCCTTGACAACGCCCACGGAACTCGAGATGGAGCAATGGCGACGCAAGGGGCCTCTTGGGAAACTACATAATATCGTGGCATATATCCAGCGGAGCCCACAACGCTTGGCCAATTTCAGAGAGCTCAGTGGCGGCCGCAACCTCGTACGGGACAACTCTACTCGCTGGAACTCTTGGTATGCGATGATCCGTACTGCAACGAAGCTTAAGACTGCGATCAACCTCTTTTGCCACCAGTATCAAGAGAACAGCGACGACCTGTTGTCGGAAAAGGACTGGCAAGAATTGCAAAAGCTCCAGGACTTCCTGTTGTTCTTCTATGATGCCACAACAGGGACAGAAGGTCGCAATGCAACCATTGACAGAGTATTGCCGACAATGGACTTCCTCCTTGAGCAGTTTTGAGACTGCAAAGGAAAAATATGCGGATGACCCGTTCATGAGTCCTTGTTGCAACTCCGGCTGGGCCAAGCTGGATAAGTATTACAGCTTGACGGACAGATCGCCGGTCTATATTGCAGCACTAGTATTATCTCCACAGTGGAAGTGGGACTATATTGACAACAATTGGCCTTCAGACTGGCGGGAGCCTTGTCGGAAACAAATGTTGGATTTCTGGACCAAAGAATATAAATCCACTGCGGTTACAGTCCCTACTCAGACGTCAGAAGCAGGTAATAAGGTCAAGAACTCCTTTCACAAGTGGGCGCAGCAGAGGAAAGGGAGCAGCCTCAGTCAGGACGAGTACACAAAGTATCTTCTTGCTCCAATAGTACCAGAAGTGACGGATCCTCGATCCTGGTGGCTTGAGCCTACTCAGAGGAAGTCTTACCCGGCTCTATCTATTATGGCTTTAGATGTATTGTCCATTCCGGCAATGTCGGCGGAGCCAGAACGCCTGTTTTCGGGTACAAAGATCACTATTACAGACCGTAGGAATCGCATGGGCATTGAAAGTATTGAGGCGACGGAATGCCTCAAATCATGGCTTGGCAAAGGCAGCAGGGTGGCCTTTGCCGACAGTGATGGATAGAAACATAGACGTTTCAGATACAGTTTCATATGATATGAAACTGTGCTCTGTATCGTTTCACTGAAACGCCTTGCCGTTTCAGTTTCAGAGTTTCAGTAAGTTTCAGCATATAGTATAAATATCGCCATAACTCCCAATGTAAATGTCACTATTCAATTCTCTGGTTTAATATCTCCATATCTGGCTTTGAAATGCCACCACACTTGTTTAAAGCGCTCTTTTTATGCTGAACTTAACTCAGACTCGGAACTTTTGAAATGTCAGCCCCACTTTGTAAATCCGACGATGCGAAACCTGACCTCGACAAACCGCGCAAGAAGGGCATCACGGATGAGTTTTGTCACGCCGATTGTCATTCAAGTTCAGTAACTAGATAATTGGTCAAGATATCCAGTTTACAGCGTTTTCATACGTTGCTTCTCGGCCAGATGAAGGATAAGTATGAAACATATGAAACATATGAAACGAAATCGGAACAGACCTCCGTTTCAGTGATTGAAACTGACACTGAGCTCTGTTTCAGTTTCAATACGTTTCTATCCATCACTGTACAGAGGAAGCTTCACGCTGACCGCCAGGCGTCAGAAGATCTGAGCCGAGTTACGGAGTATTTCCAGAGGCTCTCTGCCGTCTATCAGACAGAAGGGATATTGCCAGAAGATATATGGAATATGGACGAGACTGGATTTCGCATTGGCATTGGGAAGAATGAAATGATCGTCACAAAGCGCAAGAGAGCTCATTATTTTGGCATTCCCGAAAACAGGGAGTCTGCGACTGCGATCGAGGCAATATCTGCTGGCGGGGAATACATACCCGCCTTCTTGATCGTGGCTGGGCAAGTCCATATGGCTCAATGGTATGCACAGCCTGAATTAAACCCAGATACAGCCGTCAGACCGACCCCGAGTGGCTACACAAATGATCAAGTAGGCTTAGAATGGCTTGAACACTTTGACAAGCATACAAGGAAGAAAACAGTGGGAAGAAAGCGCCTTCTCATCCTTGACGGGCACGGTTCACATCATACCAGGGAGTTTATTACCTACTGTGACGCCCATAATATCGTGCCCTTCGGCTTGCCTCCAAATCTGACGCATCTCCTGCAGCCACTGGATGTGGTGGTCTTCCAGCCATTGAAACACTACCACGCGAAGGCACTCGATCTGCTGGTTCGAGACGTCCTCGTCAACATCACCAAGGTTGAGTTTCTGAGCTGTATTGAAGAGGTTCGCGTGCGGACATTCAAGAAGAGCACCATCCTCTCTTCATTTCAGAAGACGGGGATCTGGCCATTCAACCCACAGCTAGTTCTTCAGATTCTTGAAGAGCGCCAGGCAAAGAAGACACCCTCGCCACCTTCAAGCTCAGGAGGCATGCGTTCATCACCATTTTCCACGCCGTTGACGCTCAGGCAGATGAACAAGGTGGCTGACAAGTTAGAGGACGTCCTCCAAGAAGACCGGGATCTGGACCCAGAGTTTGCACACGATATTAGTCGGTTTATCAGGGGGTCGCTAGTCAGTGCAACCGAGCTCCTGCAGACTAAGAGGGATCTGGGGAGGACTCATTATGCGCAGCGTATCCAAAAACAACGGCGAGCTATGAAAAACTCACCACTCCAATCGGGGGGAGTGTTGACAGTGGCTCAAGCTCGGCACTCGGTGCAGCGTAAGGAAGAAGACTTGGTGGCTAAGGCCAGGAAGGTGGTAGAGGCCCAGGACCAGAAAGCATTTAATATGGTTAAACGGACAATATTTGAAGCAGCAAAGGTAGCACGTAAATGGAGGATGTCTGGAAGGTTGAAACCAGCGGTAGTATACGAGAGTGGTTTCCTTCCTAGGACGCTGAAGCGATTTTAAAGTTGAGCAGACGAAAAAGTGTCCGTTGTGGTGATCTGTCCGTTTTGGTGGTGAGCACATCTTTAGATGGTGCGAGTCCTGCGAGTGCCAATAAAGTGGGGAGTGGCACGAGTAGGAAGAACGGCAAACTAAAGATCCTCACGAGGAAAGAGTTAACCGCTATTCGTAAAACTGGCCAGAAACTATACGACGCGAAACACAAGGCTAATAACGACGCGGCACGCCCTACAACATCCCAAGACCAGAATACGTCGGATACCCGAAGCTCTTCGCTGAGCGACCCCGAAACAGCAATGGACACCAACCCCACCGAAACCACAAACAGCGAAGACGCTGACGATTCAACTCAACACCACAGTAAAATGATATGATAATAGACTTGTTAAAAGCGATTTCACGAATTTCCTTTCGACTTCTCCGGCCGTAATCCGTCGAGCTTCGGGAAGTGTCCAAATAACTTAGGTGTCGAAATCGGTGTCCCGATCATCACTCCTTGCGGGTCGACTGTGGCTGTGAAAGTGATACCACCCAGCATCAACCAACTGGTGACATGGACGAAGCGCGGATGCCAGAAGCTTCCTCGGACGATGTCCGCGAAACAAAGAGACTTATATGTTCAATGGCATTTTATTGGATATATGATGTTCACAGCATATTTTAGAACAGACGACGTTGGGAGCAGCGCCTTGGCAGGACGCGGCAGTGCTTACTGTGGGTGAGTATTTATGTCTGCTGAAGAGCTGGGCTGTTTCTACATTTGTAAATCTTGCATCCTTAACTGCCATAATTTTGAAAATTTGTTATCACTACATTCACAGGCATTGTAGTATTAAACCATCACTTGAAAATACTCCACCACACCTAACCACAACACATCATGGGTGTAGCGAAAGCAGCCATCAAAATCATCGTCATCCCAATCGTCGTCGTCTTCGTACTCATCGCCCTTGCGGTGTTTTTGTGCATTTGTCTCCGCCGCAGGAGAAAGAACAAGAAAAGAGAGGTTGAAAGCCAGCAATTCCCCCCTGCTGCTCCGCCAGTGGGCTATCCTCCAGCTCAACCGATGCCTTACCCGCCGAATCAGGGAGACCGCCCTCATGGATAGTGTTAATGTACGTTTGGTATAAGGAGAGGGTCAGTGGTGCGTGAGTAGCTGCTACGGAATTAGAGCTCTGGTCGGGCCAGTGATTTGGAACAGTTCGGAAGTTTTGATTTGAATCACCTAGGTTCTTGAGTGCTTTTGGAAAAGTTGTTGAAAGCCTTTCGTTTGAATAGTTACCAATTGTACGAAGTTTGACGCGTTTCTGTTCGGCTCGTCATGATTTGCTAAGGCATACTTGTTCACCACTGTCCAGGGTTCAAAGTCACTACACATATTTCCACATATGGACTCACATATGTATCCATATCTGTCACGTTACGAGACCCATTGTTAACTAAGCTTCTTTTCAAAATCATTATTCTTGTTGTTCTTCGTGCTGCAGACAGAGTCTGCAGCTGCCTTTTTAATACTAGAAAACTTCCCTTCGTCCGAATCTGTTTTTCGGTTAAGTTTAGTCATGATAACCGACAGTATGAAAACCAGGAATTACACCAAATTTGCTTGTTCTATCAACAGAGGCAGTTTTATCCGACAATAATCGCATTCATGGCCGGGAATGCAGAAAGGGTGCATTTTCTGCCCTTCAGAGACTTACACAGACCCAAGAAAATCAGCTCACAGAATGGGTTCTTCTCCAGGACGCTCTTGGCCTCCATTCACATACCTCTCATGTTTTGCAACCACTTGATTTGTCGGTCTTCTCACCTCTCAAGCACTTCTACCGCAGGCAGATCGGATTTCTCAGCCTCTTGACCGATTCAAGCCCGGTAGGCAAGCAAAACTTCCTTGAATGCTATCAGAAAGCCCGGAGGCAAGCGCTTACTGCCTCAAATATAAAAGGTGGTTGGAAAGCAAGCGGATTTTGGCCGGTGTCCGTCGCGAAGCCTCTTCTGAGCCCTCTACTACTGGAGAACGGCAATAAGGGTAAAGAGAACGCGCAGAAGTGTACTAGTGCTTTAAAAACTCCTTTAACTGCCAGATCTTGGCTATCGGAAGCATCACAGATGGAATGGTCGACTCTGAGGAGGTCCAAAGACCTGAAGCTTCAAGTGCTCCATTTCAGTCAGTTGGAAGACGACGGCCCCACAAAGAGATTGCTCTTCAGAAAGATAACTAAAGGGTTTGATGAAAAGGACACCCTTCTGGCAAAAGCTCAAATGCGAATAGAGGCACTGGAAACACAATTGGAGGCTGCTAGACCTAAGAGAAGGAAGAAGGTTGAAGTCAGTCCCAACTCGAGGTTCGTCGATATCATGGCGATACAGCGCACGCAAGAGGAAGTTATGGCAACTGAAAACGAAGTTGACGAAGCATCCGAGACTTTTCCATCCGATATTGAGGATGACTGCATCGTAGTATAATACGAATTGGTGGTGAATAGATGGCGATTGAATTGAAGGCCAAATTTTGCACACGATAATTTTGGGGGTGTCCAAAAGTGGGGGGTGCCCATTTCTATGTGTAGGGACTTAATAGAACACACAGGCAGAGTTATGACATGCTGGTAGTTGTTCGTTGTCCTCTATAAAAAGCAGAATCCTCCGATACTAAATACTTTGGAAGGTTGGCTTACTGCAGTTGCCTTCCTGGCAAAACAGCTGAGTGATCAGTCAACAAAGGCAGCTCTATCTTCCAGATATGTCTTAAGAGTGCAAACAACCCCTTATTGACGCCTAGTCGTTGAAAGAGTTTTGAGGGGAACAATGAGCCATCGCCGTGCCGCGGGCCAAACAGGGAATTCCTTGATACGATCGGCACGGCATATAACGGCACAAACTGAATGTTCGTTTGGGAACGGCTTCCTCTAAGATGACACGGAGCCAGCTTTGCTGTTAAATGTGCCTGAGCAGTAATGTTTTCCAAACAAATCTGCATAATCAGCGGCTTGCACTTGTTGCTCTCTGGTATGGAAACGTGCATTGCAGCATCGGCCACATTTGCCGCCGAACGATAATTTCTAGTTATCGCTTACCACTCGGTGAACCGTGACAGCTACCTTCCCTGCAGGCTTCGGCTAGCAATTTCTTCCATCGATCAGTATAATCCAGAAATATCCATCCGTGGGGTTATTGGGGCTAGGACTTACAGAACATACGCGACAGATGCGCATAATCAGCACAAAGAGGATGATAACAAGAGTTGTGACGCCGACGCACTTAACTAAAGTCGTTTTCCGATGGAATTGAAGCTCAACTGTTCTGGGTTTCCAGTCGGGCCTGGAAATCATTACATTGCCTTCCTCGTCTACGATGGCCAATCGCGTCGGGTCAAGCTTGAACACTGGCAACATTCGAAAGTCCTATTCGAGGCTGCAGAAGGTTGGTTATGAGAAGTGAGCTACAAATTTAGTTGTTTTGTGATGCAACGAGTCGGGGAACGTGACGCGGGCCAAGGAGTTCTGGGCGAGTTACGGGGGGATGAAAGCGTAGCAACCTTTGTGGCTCCGTCAATCCAGTGGTTCTGCATTGGGGCCATGCACCCGAAGCGCGGATCTGTTCCAGTTGCAGCTTCCCATCGCATGTCTGCTGAGGTATCGGTTCACCACTGGCGCAGGCATGGTTCTTCGGTGGCTAAATTCAGTCTGTCACAACCAAGCCCTGTAGCATTGGTCACACTAGAGCCACCTTACAAGACACCCTCCATTTTGATAGCGTGGCTTGCCTGGTCCAGGGTCCCCATAGAAATCACGCTCAGCCACCTCCCGAGAAGTGGCCCACCAAATTTATCGCCACCCATCCAGTTGGCCATGCAGGCCCCCTCAGTCGTGATCAACCCGCGTCGAGGAAATTGCAACAAACTAAACACTGGCTCAGGGCCGGCGTCAGTGCCTCGCTGATGCGTTAAATGGTAGAGACGAAAAGGTAAAAGTTAAGCGGCTAAAACTTTCAAATTAGCACATGCATTCACGATATGTCACAGGGCGGACCGCACAGATTTGGGTAACAAAAGCCACACAGCCACACCGTGGTGAATAATATTGGTGACTATTCGGCCAACCAAACACGCCAATTGCCAGGTTTTGACTTGTTTGAGAACTTTTGATGCAGCGTGTGTCCCGCCTTTGCGTACCTGCACTCTGGGGAATGCTCAGAGCTGGACAGATGATCTGGATCGTTCCGGTTCTTCGTACCCACACGCCATCTTTCGGCAAGTCCCCGAGCACTTAAGAGTGTCGCGCACCGCCCAGTGACATAGCCATTCGGTATACACGAGTCGTCACCCACGGTGGTCTCCCGGACTCTCCCCCGCGGCCGCCGGCACATCCCGGAGCTGAAACAAAACCTTGAATACCCAACAAGTATTCTTCTGTTAGAGAACAACACGACGCACTAGTAGCACACTCAGCTACCAACAACTCGCCGCGCAGATCCCAATCTAGTTGGTGGTGGCTCATATTACACTGCCGACGTCGGACATCTTCCATGTGGATTGTTATTACAGATCCGGTAGTTAACTTAGATGATAACCAATATATAGTCGATAATATTGATCTGCCAAGGTGAGGTTATTCTTAGGGCAAATACATCACAAACCAGTACAGAACGAAGTAAATTATGGAATCCACACGAATTTGAATTCAAAAATACTCATACCATACATTTCGCAATATCTTATGTTGTTATAAAGCCGCTTCAATATCCTGCGGGTTACAATTCTTCTTCACTCTGTCTTTTAAGAAGACCCACAACTCGAACTCCTTAAAGCTACTTGTTTAATAGTTTCTTCTATTTCCAACATTGTATCTTCTCCCGTTATAACAATGTGGTTCGCTGCTGTTCTTGTCGCGGCGTCTGCCATTGGTGTTCACTGCACTACGTCCAGCACCGCTAGCAGTTCTGGCGCGCTGCCGACCAACCGAAGCTCAACTGCGCTGGTTACCGGAAAAGCTGCATAAGGAATAACATCTGTGTCGCGCCGAAACTCAAACTAAAGATGAGCCTGCACAGAACCTCTAGTGTTAGCGGCCGACCAAGCGCTACAACTTCTTCCGCAGCTGCGTCAAGCAGTGCCAAGACGGCCGGTGCTGGACCAAATGCTGTCGCCCCTGGAGTCGGCTTGGCTGGTATCTTGGCTCTAGGCGCCTATGTTGCATAAGGATACCTTAGTACAAACCAAGGTCGCTCCTTTTTGCCGCCGATACTACTCTTATCAAGCGTGGGTCCAGGTTGTTGTGAATACCGTTGAGGCTCGAGATTGGACAACTAGCCGTGGATCAATTGAGAGATCACGTGTATCAGAATACGTTTGTCATTGTTCGAATTAGATTAAATGTTCGTTCTCTACTACAATGTTTCCTTCTCTTGTACCCAAGGTTGAAAGCCACTTGTTACGATCCCAACTCGTAGGGATGGGCTGGCTGCGTAAGCCACCCCGCGGCTACCACCTAGAGCCGCACAACCTTAAATGGTCGACCGGAGCATCTGGGTCAAGGTTGAGGACCCTGATCCGTGTAACAAGATCGCGCCTTGAAGCGTGGTCCAAGTAAAAATATCACGATGAAAAAGGCGATCCACAGCAGTATATAGGTAACCCCAAAAGTTTCCTCTCCCAGATAGTTACTAGTCCTTAAGAGTGCGGCAGCAGCTTTAGCGAGAACGCGAGAGAATTTTGACCGGACAAAACCAAGGGTTGATCATTGCGGCGAGAGCCGATTGCTCAAGATATCCCGCTGACGGGTGAGGGCCTTGACAGAGAGCGCCTTTGAGCTGATGAAATGCTGGATGAGCTTTTGAAAATATCTGGGATATGTACATTAGTTTAGCTCAGCACATCCTGTGCCCCTTTAGGGGACCTGAGCGACCAAAGTCGCTGGAAGGAAAATACAATCAATCAATCAATCAATCGATATCGTCAAATATACTGACCTACAACGGGCTATCCAACAGAGTCAAGTCAAGCCCAACGCCGCAGACGTTTACACAAATCAGGCATGGCTATATGAATGGCAATGGTAATGGTAATGTATACGCCCGGAGGGATCAACCCTATAGGGCCTCAACGCTGCATCTAATTATATTTCCGTCAACTCTCCTCCTACATCTACAGGGGTACCTACCTTGTAGACAGACAGTGACGTAGAGAAATAAACATCTTCACATTAAGTAAACTTGCAAAGACATCCCCAGCGGTGCTGCGCTGCCATGGCCATGGTTATCTCCCAACCAGCCACGCCAGAGCGTAGCGCTGGGGCTCAGCTTGACCAGCAGTACCCGGATAGCGTCAACTTCAGAGCTCGCCAACAGCTCCTGAAAACAGGCCCTCCAGTAACCCTGCAGCCATTTCAACCGACCAGCAGCCCAACCCGTAGCCTTACAGCATACGACAGGGACAGAGGACACCGCCGCAATAGACGACTGGGCAAAGGCACCCAAGACAGCACAACCAACAGGTTTGCAGCCCTTGCAGAAGAGGATGACGCCACAGAAACGCCTACCCCAGTTTTCGATCTGGAAGCTGAGACGGAAGAAATCATCAAGACACAGAAGGAGAGACTTGACATACGCGCTAAGGTCCTCAGAACCTACGCAGAAGCAATAACAGCCTGCACGCGAAAATTCACCACGGGTTACGGACTACATATTGCCAATGAGTTTCAGAACACCCTCCTCCGACATTGGAACCAGGTTGTACGCGCAGAAGAACCGCTCATACCAGAAAATAAGAACAGCCCCGCTCCAAGCTCACTCACAGGGACAAACAAAGCTACGCCGCCAGCGCCGGACTCCAGAGAAAACACCAGAACCGACAAGTTGGTGAGCTTCGACAACATCGCGGAAAATGTCTCACGCCAGGCACCAGGGGATGTGCACGTGCAACCCCACCGCCGCCAAAACACAACTATTGCGGATCGCACCGATCGCAGGGTCCTTCTCCGCTTGAAGAGTGGCTCCTCCTTCTTCGAGAAGGGCTTACAGATCCGCCTTGCACTAAAGGACAAGCTCGCTATTGCATCCCAGGACATCCAAGACATCAAGCCAACAAATACAGGATGGGCAATTGTGGCCCGGAACGAGAAAATTCAGCAGCTCATCCTGGAAAAGCAGAACGAATGGGGCCTATGTATCGACCTAGATATTGCAGAGAAACAAATCCCATGGCACACCTACCTGATCAAGAACTTCCCCAAGACTATCCACTCTTGGGACGGCACCCTTCTGGACTTCGAGACAACGATTGAAGAAGAGATTGAAGCCCAAACAGGGCAAAAGCCAGAACGATGGCATGTCTCACAAAAGCCCAATAATGAGGATCCGACCAGAGCAACACTGGTCATCTCATTCCTTAAGCCGCTGAACAGCAACTTCCGGCTACTCGGACAGGGAAACTACTCCTTTAAACTCACCAAACCAAAGAAACTGTCTCAGTGCACCCACTGTTGGAACTTTCACCCGCCAACTCGCTGCACCGCTACAAAAGTCTGTGTTCGCTGTGGCATCAAGGATAATGCGCACAGCGCTGACAGGTGCGACAATACGACAAAATGCGCGAACTGCTGTGGCGCACATGAAGCCAACTACGAGAACTGCTACGCCCGTCCACAGAAACTTCGCGGCAATTTCCAGAAACTCTCAAAGACTCAGCTTATCTACGC
The DNA here is from genome assembly GCF_001653235.2 of Pochonia chlamydosporia 170. NCBI lineage: Eukaryota > Fungi > Ascomycota > Sordariomycetes > Hypocreales > Clavicipitaceae > Pochonia > Pochonia chlamydosporia. The sequence goes on from NW_019154050.1 coordinate 151,034, forward strand.
CAGGCAACTAGGACAAGAAGACTTCAAACGAAAGAACAATACACAGCAAACTGACAGTGACCAACCCCCCCTTGCTGAGGAGGGTGATGAAGACGCCCGCCCGCTACAGGATGCCGAGATGAGCGGCACAGAGCCAATTCAGACAACCCAGGCCCCAGAAACACACTCAGTAAATATTGTTGATCACGAAGAGAGAGAAGTAGGTACCCCACAGTGTGGTAAATAATATGGCAATACAACAATATACCGCGGTACATACCATATAATATGCACCTTTCTGATATTGTAACAATACAATACGCGGTCTGCGAAACCCTCGCAATACCATATGAGGTTCGCGATATTGTCACAATACAATATGAGACAATTCATATTGGCAATATATTGTTTATATTGTTTGGTTCAGCCAAGGTAAGATTTAGTCGTTTTGCTCATAGTTACATAGAAGAAAACACGTAATGGACATCAACTTAACAATTGTATCGGGTAGGGCCGTTGACCTGCGCATGGCTGACACAAATAACGCCACCAAATGAAGGTGTCGCCAGAAGCCCCTGAGTGCCGAGTATGTGCCAAGCTAGAGCTCGCCAGATCGCTAGCAGCTTTCAATTCCCCCTTTCATCGATGCAATCAAGTGGTTAGTTTCTTGGCAGGCTTACTGCGAAAATGCGCCCGGTGCGTCTATAAAAATCAATGCCTCAACAACGCCTGCATTTTTTGCAAACGGCGCAACGGAGAGGTTCGCCAATATCCGACGACCTTTCGGGGCCTTCTAGCCAACAGCTACATGACCCGGAGGAGAGCCAAACCTCTCAATGTCAATCGTCGCAACCTCGCACGGCATCTGCGTCCTCTTGCGCGAAGCCAAGAACGTCGTGGGTCTTCTCTCATATGCCAGACGAGGAGACAGAGACTAGGTACTACAATCAAAGGACTGGAAAAGAGGAATGGCGCTGCAAGTACTGTGAGAAAACATATTCCTGTTCTGGTGGAACTGGAGCTCCGGCCAAGCACCTAACTGACCCTCCTCCTGACGGTCACGGTCTCCCAAAAGGCGCTCCACGGACAGCTAAAATCAGAACCATACAAACTATTCTCGAACAAGCTCGTCTTACGGCTGAAGAAAATGCCCGAAAACGTCGTCGGCTCAACGATCAATACGGAGACTCGATCGACCCGGACCAGCTCGAAGTGTTGTACGTAAGGTTTATTACCGCCTGTTCTCTTCCATTTCGGCTTGTGGAATGCCCAGAATTCCGAGCCCTATTGGCCTACATCAATGCCGACATCGATACTTGGCTTCCAGACACGCACCAAACTGTCAAGACCTGGATTATGCGGCAGTATGAAGATCAGAAGGAGAAGGTCAAGCAGCGCATACAGTCCGCAAAGTCAAGGATTCACATCAGCTGCGACCTTTGGACTTCTCCCAACTCTTTGGCAATCTTAGGCGTAGTTGCTCACTATGTCACGGAAGACTGCAAGCTGGAACACCACACTTTGGCCTTAAAAGACATCGACAGTGAGCATGATGGTTCTCACCTCGCCGCGGCAATCATGGAAGTGGTTGAAGACTGGGGTTTTGCTTCCAAACTTGGATATTTCGTGATGGACAATGCAAGCAATAACGACACAATGATGAAGTCCCTTTCTCTTGGTCGGTACGACTCACTACTTCTTCCGAGCGCTGCTAACATTTATAGCCCTTCTACGCCAATTTGACATTCAATATGATTCCAAATCTCACCGACTCCGCTGCCAAGGCCATATTATTAACCTTGCCGCCAAATCCTTCCTCTTCGTTACCGATAATGAGAAGCTCGACCACGAAGATTCCGATCTGCACAATGTGACACTAAAGCAGATTGAGACGTGGCGGCGAAAAGGTCCTCTTAAGCTTCACAACTTTGTCGTGTACATTCAACGAAGTGTTCAGCGCAGCCAAAAGTTTATGGCTATTAGCCATAACCGCAAGCTTGCGAGAGACAATGACACAAGGTGGAGTTCGTGGTACACCATGCTGCAAGCGGCCTTAAGTCTTAAGGACGCCGTTGACGGTTATTTCAACAAATGGATGGAAGAAGACTGCGCTGGTGACGAGCTCTCTTCAGAAGACTGGATCATCCTAGAGAAGATAAAATTTTTCTTGGAGAAGCTCAAAATGACGACCAAGGCTCTGGAATCATCATTTGCAACTCTCGATAATGTCCTCTTGGCTATGGACTTCGTGTTGGCACAATTCGAAGCAGGAAAAGAGGCATATACTGATGATCCGATTATGGCACCAATGTATAACTCAGGCTGGGCGAAATTGGATAAGTACTATCGCCTTACTGACGAATCGCCTGCCTATGTTGCAGCGATTGTGCTCCACCCTTCGCATAAGTGGCACTACATACACGAGAACTGGAAGCCAGAGTGGGTTGAGTCGTCAAAGAAGTTGATAGAGGCGCTGTGGGGTGAATACAAACCCGTGGGATCACCTCCTCTGTCCGAGGTCCCGCGGGCGACTACAAACGAGTTCTTGAAATGGAGGAACAAACATCTACAACCAGCACTTATCACGGATGAGTACGAGCATTATTGTAAGTCTGAACGGGTCTATGGGTTCACAAGCGCCCTTACATGGTGGTTAGAGGAGACGCAGCAGAAGACGTATCCTAACTTTAGCAAAATGGCTGTGGATATGCTGTCAATCCCGGCAATGTCTGCAGAGCCTGAAAGGCTCTTCTCTGGGGCAAAGATAACCATCACGGATCGTCGAAACCGGATGGGGAGCGATGTAATTGAAGCATTAGAATGTCTAAAGTCCTGGTTTGGGATACGAGACTTTTAAGGCACAATAATTTAGTTAGTTCACGGGCTGTTGAATAATACCTTCACGGTCACGTGCAATAAATGGGATATATTGTCGTATTGTCAATATATTGGGTTCCGGGCAATACAATACAATATGGATCAATGTTATATTGCGCAATACAATATGAATCATTTCCATATTACGCAATACAATATGTATCACTTGGCAATACAATAATATTGCGAGGGGGTCCATATTGCCAATATACGTATTGTTTGTATTATTTACCACACTGGCGACACCATTCTTTCCACTCTGCTTTATGTTTCTTTTGAACATGCTCCTTCGCATTGCCTGTATAGGCATTGCTCCAGATCGGCTTTATTTCCTGATTCTCACAAGAGATACAATAGTGCAAAATCTTCTTGTGCCGCTTTGAACCAATTTTCTGGATAACATGAGTCTGCTCAGAGCCTATAGGGAGTCGAAATAGAGTCCAAATGTTCATCTGATGAGGAGCAGCCTTTGTAGAGATTTCTGAAGGCGCCTTAGATGACATGGCAGGTGTAGAAGGGACCAGAAATAATGAAGATGCAGTCGCCGACATAGTAGCAATTGGTTCTGATCGAGATTAAGGATGGGGTGATACTATCGAGATGGTTGTTTCTTGGGATTTCCTCTAAGATCTGGCCATTCAGGGGGGGTTCACATCCATAGATAAGATTAAGGGGGCCAATCAGAGCGCGTTGTACAACAGTTGTACAACAGCCAACAAAGTGTAGTTATTGTACAACAGATTTTGATCTATACTACACAACGCGTTGTACGTACAACTTTGCCCAAGTATGCCGTATGTCATCATCGGATGATTTTTTATGCCCCAAGGAGAATGCATCCTTGACACCCTCGGCTATTATAAGTATATTTGTGTACATGAGATTCTCACTTTATATCACGAGCTTCCGTTTGGCGTGATCAAGAAAAGACACAGTGCTACGGTCGACTAGGCGAATGCATTTGTAAAGTTGCTTAACAAATACAGCATGAAATTCTCTATTAATGAGGCGAAGACCGGAAAGACGTCTTCGATTATTTATCTGGAAGGAGTGTGAAATATGGGGGGCTGATTCGGTGACGATGCGTAGACGTAGCGTCGACATCCCGACGATTCGTTCCTGGATGGCAAACTGCCTAGCCATCGGATCCAGAAGTCCCCTCGTCGTCTGTTCAAACTCACAATATAGTAGGAACCAACACACTCACCATATTGGACGAAACCCTCTTTCCTAACATCAAAAGGCTCACGTCATATCGTATTTCTTATTCTGTGCGTCTCGCTCAACAGACGAAATACTGTGTGTCCGCCGCCGAGTTTCTGAGATTCCGTTATCGTCATCCTGATGTTGCTGCTTATAACCCCACTGCGAAGGGGATGTCAATGGCAGGTCGCGTTCGTTGTGCGATGAATTTTCAGTTCGACGACGCTTAAATCGGGCTTTATTGCGCTTGATTCCCTGACCGTTTATGTGTGTCAGGATCGCAATCGTCACCCAGACGAGCGTGATGGTTGGCATCACCCATGGTGAGTTCAAGAAGTAGTCAACTCTCTCCTCGTTGAACCATAGAGTCGCAACTAGGCTGGTACCTATCGCCAAGAGGAATATAATTATGAGGCGCAAGATGGGCCACAGTTTGAATTGCGTTGTCCGCGCAACAATAGTTAGCATGATCATGAAAATAATGGTGCAGCCGGCAGCAATGTAGCCATAAGCAAACTTTTTTTACAGGTACGCATTAGCAGTTGCGACGCAGTATACCTCGGGGACAAGACGTCTGGTTTGACATACCACTAATCTGTACCGTCGCCATGTTTTGTCTTGCACTAAAACCTGGTATCCCCCATCTTTTATGTTCTTCGCTGCTGCGGGGTCTTTTTTGGAGATGTCATCGTCCAGATTGATGCCAAATGCACCATATAGAGCATTTGCCATTGTGAAATATATTGTGACAACAGTGTTACCCAGCGTTTCGAAAGCTCTTCGCATATCCGGAGAGAGATCAGCATCAGAGTCAACTGTCTGGTTTGCAACCGCGGGCCAAATTGAGTCAGGTATTTGGGTAATGTTCTTTAGTGCCTCGTTGACAGTGTCCAGTGAGCTTAAAATTTTTGGTGGGTAGTCGCTGAAAAAGCTCTGAACTGAGCTATTCAAGGAATTTTGAACGGCTTCGCTCGTCAAGGCGCGAGCATCATCAGCCGGGTCTGCAATAATGCCGATGCGGTTTATCTGGCTGACAATCTTGGACCACAAGAGAAACTGCGTGAACCCTTGCATGAATAAGACAACGGAGAGATGGAATGGTAGGTGAAGGCATGTCCAAATTTGTTGACGAAGAGCTGGGAGATAGAAAGACGACCTTAACCAGTCAAAGTAGACCAAGAACACCAAGTACATCGTGGTTACCGCCGCTGTTAACAGGCTAATGGTCAAAGAATCTTGAAATCGTCGTCAGCTCCGTTTTTACATGCGGTACTATTCCAGGCAAAAGTCAGACTTACCCCAGGCACCTGGGTTTTTGACAATTGTTACGACTTCTCTGGCCAATTGCTGAATGCCTTCACCTAAGAACATAACAGTCAAAAGTGACATACGCCTCATCATATGAGTAGGGGTGAGACTAGCGGCCGGGGATAGATTCGAGATAAAGACGGTCGCAATAGCTTCGGCACCTGCAATGAAATACCACGCCATAAACACACGACTTTGTTTTCCGCTCGAGAAGCGGAAAGTGATGCCTAGATAGACGGCTGACGCGGCAGCATGAACCGCTATCTGCAGATGCAGAACCTTGTGCATCTTTTTGTATCTTCTTACGTGCCATAGCGTCGATGCGTATTCAACTGCTAGGCATGCTCGTGAGACGCAGAGAATGAGCGCTGAGATGGTTAGCTCGTTGCTGCAATATGTTGATGTAATATGGCAGCATTTGACGAAGGGTGTGCTTACACATAGCGCGCATCGTGTCAAGGTCTTGGTCGTTTGGATTGAACTTTGGCGCAACAACAACAAAGCCTACAAGCACACCAAGTTGAATGGCCCTGGTAAGTCGAGCTAGTGTGTTGATGACTGGTTAGTAATTCTGTACTATTTTGAAACCATTTGAGCGAAACCGGGAATACAGCCGTACAAAAGATGCTGTCGGTGACATAGCGCACATCAAACATTGCGACCTGAAACCAGGTTAACCATAGCAAGCTGTGGTTGCGAAGAGTTAGTCATTTATGTTCACCAAAATTGGCTGTACGTGTTAGATTAGAGTCCACGAACCAGAAATAGCCAACCGATGCTTTGAACTTGCTGTGGCCGGTGACTTGTTGCGTATCGGAGAAGACATTGTAGTTGGCAGCAAAGAAAAGATCATAAAAAATTTCCAGCAACGTTGGTTCCTCGTACTATTCACACAAGGGCATGAAATGATTAGCTACCGCAAGCGCCCTGTTTGCTGGGAGTATTAAAGATTGCCACTCACCCGTTGGAACTGGGGAAGATCTTCTCCATGGAATTGACGGTCCTCGTCGTCGGACGAGTTGCGGCTGTCGTCGATGGAATGCCGAGTTTGAGCATGCCTCACATCTCCATCTGGTTTGTTTGCCCGACGTATGTGCGGGCTGCTGAGGATGCGAAGCTTCTTGTGCTGATGCCGAGTTTGGTGGGCGTCTTCCGACATTTCGTTTGATGCCCTCTGCGCCCTTATAAATTGCACAATCCTCCGGTCGAGTTGGGAGTTCGATTTTGTTCTGGCCGGGTGGTGCCTATGGATACCTTATACCTACGTAGAGGTGGGCGAGATGGACAGCAGCAACCACCTTTATTGTTTGATGTAGGGAAGGAAAAGAATAAAATTAAGATTCAACGTTTTGGTGACTCGCTGCCGTGTCAGTACCCCGTGGCACCACAGCACTGAACCAACAGCCACATCCCCAATTGTCAAACCAATCATGACGCAGTACGATGAATGTCGCCGGATTGGCGAACGGGTGATGCACTGATCTGCAAATGTACCAGACGCTGTACCATGATCTGACCAAATAGTACAAAAGGCTACATGGAAATGACGCAGGCGGGTCCCGACAGGCTCTCTCTTGCACAGTTAGAGGATGGCGTGAAATAAGCTTTGCCCATTTGGACTAGACTTCGGAATGTTACCGAAAAGGTTAGTGTACTGCAGACGACGCGGATTTCCATGAAACGAAGGTCCGGACATGGCTGACACTTTACAAGCAATATGCACAGGGCTTGTGTGGATTGCGTTGGGTTGAACATGCTCCGCTTATCAGGCTGTGCGAAAAGCCATGGCGTACCTATTGCAATTAATTCGCGAGAGGAAAACCGCGGCATTCGTAATTGCCCAAGTACTGGGATGGAACACACTCGACGATCGAGAGGGCCAAACCTCACCACCAATTGGTTTCGCACTGACCGATGACTCTGACTCAGCTGTTACCCGAATCAGCAAACGCTCTCTGGCGAGCAATGCTGGCAGAAGATGAGCATCTACCCCTTGTGCAGTCCGTGAAGTCGGGATAGTGTACATGTGCTTAGTCTATGTTCCCAATGGCGACCGGTCACCGAAAGTTCTTCAGAGATGGAACATGTAAGGGCCAACAAGGTACTCTAATTTGGAGCTGGTCACACTGGATATATCCAAATAGCAGAGTTGATATCGATATATCGTATCCAAATACGCTGGTCTGAGTGGCTCTATGTTGTCAGTTCGGGGTTGAGGTGGAAACTGCTTTTTAATGGTGAAGTACCGGTCCCTGGTTGTGCTGGTACTGGCCGTAGAATTTTGCTTGGTGACTGTGTGCGATGTACCCTTCCGGGTGATATAGAAATGGTGTTTGGGATAGGAGTGTTGGTCCTGTCTTGTGTTGGTTCCTGTTGGGTACGACTGTGCTGGTGGAGGTAGTGCTTCCTCAATCTCTTGTTCCTCTGCTTCCTCTTCCTCTTCCTCTCCTTCTTCTTCTTCCTCTTCCTCTGCTTCCTCCTCCCCTGCTGCTTCTTCTTCGGTTTCTTCATCGTCCTTTTCATTTTCCCTCACTCCTGGGGTACCAGTGTGGTAAATAATACAAACAATACGTATATTGGCAATATGGACCCCCTCGCAATATTATTGTATTGCCAAGTGATACATATTGTATTGCGTAATATGGAAATGATTCATATTGTATTGCGCAATATAACATTGATCCATATTGTATTGTATTGCCCGGAACCCAATATATTGACAATACGACAATATATCCCATTTATTGCACGTGACCGTGAAGGTATTATTCAACAGCCCGTGAACTAACTAAATTATTGTGCCTTAAAAGTCTCGTATCCCAAACCAGGACTTTAGACATTCTAATGCTTCAATTACATCGCTCCCCATCCGGTTTCGACGATCCGTGATGGTTATCTTTGCCCCAGAGAAGAGCCTTTCAGGCTCTGCAGACATTGCCGGGATTGACAGCATATCCACAGCCATTTTGCTAAAGTTAGGATACGTCTTCTGCTGCGTCTCCTCTAACCACCATGTAAGGGCGCTTGTGAACCCATAGACCCGTTCAGACTTACAATAATGCTCGTACTCATCCGTGATAAGTGCTGGTTGTAGATGTTTGTTCCTCCATTTCAAGAACTCGTTTGTAGTCGCCCGCGGGACCTCGGACAGAGGAGGTGATCCCACGGGTTTGTATTCACCCCACAGCGCCTCTATCAACTTCTTTGACGACTCAACCCACTCTGGCTTCCAGTTCTCGTGTATGTAGTGCCACTTATGCGAAGGGTGGAGCACAATCGCTGCAACATAGGCAGGCGATTCGTCAGTAAGGCGATAGTACTTATCCAATTTCGCCCAGCCTGAGTTATACATTGGTGCCATAATCGGATCATCAGTATATGCCTCTTTTCCTGCTTCGAATTGTGCCAACACGAAGTCCATAGCCAAGAGGACATTATCGAGAGTTGCAAATGATGATTCCAGAGCCTTGGTCGTCATTTTGAGCTTCTCCAAGAAAAATTTTATCTTCTCTAGGATGATCCAGTCTTCTGAAGAGAGCTCGTCACCAGCGCAGTCTTCTTCCATCCATTTGTTGAAATAACCGTCAACGGCGTCCTTAAGACTTAAGGCCGCTTGCAGCATGGTGTACCACGAACTCCACCTTGTGTCATTGTCTCTCGCAAGCTTGCGGTTATGGCTAATAGCCATAAACTTTTGGCTGCGCTGAACACTTCGTTGAATGTACACGACAAAGTTGTGAAGCTTAAGAGGACCTTTTCGCCGCCACGTCTCAATCTGCTTTAGTGTCACATTGTGCAGATCGGAATCTTCGTGGTCGAGCTTCTCATTATCGGTAACGAAGAGGAAGGATTTGGCGGCAAGGTTAATAATATGGCCTTGGCAGCGGAGTCGGTGAGATTTGGAATCATATTGAATGTCAAATTGGCGTAGAAGGGCTATAAATGTTAGCAGCGCTCGGAAGAAGTAGTGAGTCGTACCGACCAAGAGAAAGGGACTTCATCATTGTGTCGTTATTGCTTGCATTGTCCATCACGAAATATCCAAGTTTGGAAGCAAAACCCCAGTCTTCAACCACTTCCATGATTGCCGCGGCGAGGTGAGAACCATCATGCTCACTGTCGATGTCTTTTAAGGCCAAAGTGTGGTGTTCCAGCTTGCAGTCTTCCGTGACATAGTGAGCAACTACGCCTAAGATTGCCAAAGAGTTGGGAGAAGTCCAAAGGTCGCAGCTGATGTGAATCCTTGACTTTGCGGACTGTATGCGCTGCTTGACCTTCTCCTTCTGATCTTCATACTGCCGCATAATCCAGGTCTTGACAGTTTGGTGCGTGTCTGGAAGCCAAGTATCGATGTCGGCATTGATGTAGGCCAATAGGGCTCGGAATTCTGGGCATTCCACAAGCCGAAATGGAAGAGAACAGGCGGTAATAAACCTTACGTACAACACTTCGAGCTGGTCCGGGTCGATCGAGTCTCCGTATTGATCGTTGAGCCGACGACGTTTTCGGGCATTTTCTTCAGCCGTAAGACGAGCTTGTTCGAGAATAGTTTGTATGGTTCTGATTTTAGCTGTCCGTGGAGCGCCTTTTGGGAGACCGTGACCGTCAGGAGGAGGGTCAGTTAGGTGCTTGGCCGGAGCTCCAGTTCCACCAGAACAGGAATATGTTTTCTCACAGTACTTGCAGCGCCATTCCTCTTTTCCAGTCCTTTGATTGTAGTACCTAGTCTCTGTCTCCTCGTCTGGCATATGAGAGAAGACCCACGACGTTCTTGGCTTCGCGCAAGAGGACGCAGATGCCGTGCGAGGTTGCGACGATTGACATTGAGAGGTTTGGCTCTCCTCCGGGTCATGTAGCTGTTGGCTAGAAGGCCCCGAAAGGTCGTCGGATATTGGCGAACCTCTCCGTTGCGCCGTTTGCAAAAAATGCAGGCGTTGTTGAGGCATTGATTTTTATAGACGCACCGGGCGCATTTTCGCAGTAAGCCTGCCAAGAAACTAACCACTTGATTGCATCGATGAAAGGGGGAATTGAAAGCTGCTAGCGATCTGGCGAGCTCTAGCTTGGCACATACTCGGCACTCAGGGGCTTCTGGCGACACCTTCATTTGGTGGCGTTATTTGTGTCAGCCATGCGCAGGTCAACGGCCCTACCCGATACAATTGTTAAGTTGATGTCCATTACGTGTTTTCTTCTATGTAACTATGAGCAAAACGACTAAATCTTACCTTGGCTGAACCAAACAATATAAACAATATATTGCCAATATGAATTGTCTCATATTGTATTGTGACAATATCGCGAACCTCATATGGTATTGCGAGGGTTTCGCAGACCGCGTATTGTATTGTTACAATATCAGAAAGGTGCATATTATATGGTATGTACCGCGGTATATTGTTGTATTGCCATATTATTTACCACACTGGCTGCTTGCAGCAAATCTAGGCTTCACTTCTAGGCTGCGGCCGGTCCGACAAAGTATAAAATAGATCCTTCATTCCATCCTTAGAAAATGATGAGCGTTCGGTTGCCCCAAAAATCTCCTCCCGGCCTCTAGTGGTTTAGAGCCGAGGGAAGAACCAATTCGTTTAGACTCTAGTTCTTGGGCCAGCTGCCGACAGGTCACACCTTTGTTAATCAGTTCTCGTGAAGTCTGCTACTCGGACCGAGTGGTGAAGAACGTCGTCGAGCTCGTCTTGAGACCTGGGCATCTCGTAGCATTTCGAGCAGCGGATTTTCAGGTTTCAGCGAACTGTCCTCGGAATAGGATGTGCTACATAGGCGAGAACCTGAGGCAGAGGGACCGCGAAGCTTTCGTGGAGTCCGGCAGCGAATTACCCCTGGCCGGCCTTTGCTGGCGCCAGCAATATATCCACAATCGGTGAAGTCGTATTTCATGGGCCAGGACAGGTCGGGCTCGACGTCAAGGACGACGGACGACATGATGGATGGGACGTTTCGGGGCACGAACAACGGTTCGATTGGGCTTGGGCAAGTGGAGGTAGCGGAGCATTGGTTCCCAAGCTCAACGATTGGCCGTATACAAAGGGCATTGCCAATTTCGTGAATACGTAGCCTGTTTGGGTCAACCGGCGCGAGGAAGCTGCGATCATCGGGCTGACGGTGGAGAAATGGGTCATTGGGAAAACTGTACCGATGGCCGAGGTGGCGTCGTCCATGTTCCCATTCGCATGTCGAGATTCTGGTGCGTGAGGATGTGCTGGCTGCCAAGACCTCGTCCACCCCGACATTACCGTCCGCTGGAGCGATGGTAGCTGCTTGTTGTGAGGACCTGCACATCGCTGAGAAATCGGCCGAGAGTTGTCCAAAATATCTCTTTGTCGTAGCGAAGTTGGTGGCCTGCGAGGATGTATGGTTTGGGCGGGAGTTGAGGGGTCCGTTCCACAGCTAAATACCTCAAGCGCAAGTGGTGGGACACAACCACTGCACGTTGTGTCCCTTGTCACTATTAGGGAGGGCTAAACGGCTTGCATGCCTTGCAACACGGCCTGTTTAGTATGCGAGTCGGTGACTCGTTGCAACGTGTGGTAAAGGGAGGCGAAGTTGGCAGTTGTGGACCTCATACAATCATGATAATCTACGAAAGATCATACCCATCGAAATATTTGAAGGAACAATTTTAACCTTTGTTGTAATAGCCGACGTGAGCGATGCGCTTCGGAACTGATTTGACCACGCCAACTCTGTCCCTTTCCAGAAACATTACCTTGGCCGTATTGTTCGTGCTGATCCATGGGCCATTATACGTCGCGAAAAAAGCAGACCACAACCAGCTTTGAATCTTCGCATAAGGCTCGCTGATAGTCGTATCTACGCGTAAAACGCGTACAGACCTCTTTGTGGCCTTTGACGAAGTTTGAAGCCCATCGTGGTACTCCGCGGGGCGCGTCGCGATCGGCGAGCATTCGATTCGCCATATCTTGCACACCATTAAGCCGGAAAGGAAATGATCGCGAATCTAGGTCAAGGATATATTCCACGATTGTTGATTCCTCTAGGTTTGTAAGTTTTTCAGAGGGCGGCACAGTAGCACGTCGTGCGGCGATTCGCTTAACACGAGCATTAAGCATGCTGATTGCCGCGGGACTTTGCCCGTGTCCTCTATAAAAGATGCACACAAATGATTTCTCATCCAGGACTCAGAATTGACCCCGGACGAGCCACCGAGCAGTGGCATACATACGCGCCTTGCCGATACGAGTTATGCAGTTAAGTTGGCCAGATGTTTCACCATTAGGCAGCAACGCGGTTCAGCTTTTTGGGGTGCGGTTGGGCCTTCGTTGATCGGGACAATACGGCGGGATATTAGTACCGCAACTGCGAGAGGGCCAAACCACAAGTGCCACACATAACTGTCGCGCTATGCGATTCCAATGATGTTCACCTTGTCACATGGAGTAAAAGACCACTGATCGAATAAATTTAATTTTTTTTTCCCTTTTTCCCTTCCTTTCTCCAAACTGTTTTAATGGTCCTTTAAATGACAGCATTTATTTGACAATAGCATATTGTGCTTGCTTTGAATGAGCGACCTGATCTTGACAATATTGCCAATAACTATATGTTGGAAGCGCAAGGCTTCTATTCGGGTGATAATTATCACGGGATTTGGGGTACTTGTAACTGGTTTTTTGATGCTTGTTGAATTCATCTAGCTATAGATAACGTGCCCCTGTGTTGGTGTTGAGGCCTCCTCACGTGAGGTCTGTTTCAGCCACCGTTTGAAGCCATTCGCAGGCTGCTGGCTCCGCCGCCAAAGACGGCGGTGGAAGTAACAATATGTGTCAAGTCCCGTGTCTAAATTGTCGCGTTTAGCGGTTCCAATATAATTTACTACACGGAAGTACGACTCTTGATGATCTGAATTGCTGTCCGTTCCTGTTCTATCCTGGCCAGAGGGTTTCATATCATTTATCTCAGCAAAGAAGCATTATTACCAGTCTCCTAATTATTTTCAGGTGGCTGGCCGGCCTCTTCACCCCCTGATATGTATGATTTTATGACATCCAGCAATTACTCCAAGTCTGCTTGTTCAATCAACAGAGGCAGCCTTATCCAACAGTTGTATAGGTTCTAGGTCATGTAACGGCACGCTACTTGGTGAAATGGCGATCGAGCACTCCGGTAGAACCTCCGTACCGAAACTTTACGTTTGAACAGGTTGTCTGGAATGCGGTGTACCCCATGAAAATTGTTGGCAATCAAAATGACATGTAATCGTATGGATTTGCCATGTATATCTATGTACCAGTGTAACAGTGATCCACTTAACTAATCTTTGGTGTTTCCGATTAGTTCCAGTCAGTGAGATTGTGGTGGTCATAGCTTGGCACTCAAGGAGATAGCCCGAGCACGTCCCAAAATCGAGGCTGGCGAAATTTGTAAATCCCAGTTAACGTCGGGGACCCATTAACCGGCCAGACCCCTCAACCGGCCACACTTTTTCGTCTTTTCAACACCAAATGGCCAGCATTCCAACCGCGATTTCTCGTGCAATTTAACAACAATTTAAATTCTGTTTTAATTTTTGGATTCCCAATGCCAAACTACACGGAAGATGATATTCAAAACGCACTATCGGCCGTGCGCAGTGGCCTGTCTGTCAGAAAAGCTGCAGCACAGTCGGGGATACCAAGGACAACTATTCAAGATCGAATGTCCGGCTCCCATACGCGAATTGATGCATATGAACCGCGTCAGCGGCTATCGCAGAAGGATGAAAGTGCCCTGGTTACTTGGATAGTAGCCCAGTCGTCATTAAATGTGCCAATTACACATCGACAACTCTACCTCTTTGTCTCATATATCCTAGCCAAGGGAGGAGACCATCGCCCTTTGGGGAAGAATTGGGTAAAAGGATTCATACGTCGGCATCCTGAAATAGCAACTAGAAAAGGCAAGAAGATGGATTCCTGTCGCATTAATGGGGCTTCTGCTGATACAATCAAGAGCTTCTTTTCAAGGGTCCAGCTACCAGCAGTACAAGGAATCCCAGCGCGAAATCAATATAATATGGATGAGACTGGTGTTCACGAGGGTCAAGGGACTAATAGTCTTATCATTGGGAGTGCAGAAATTCGAGTAATTATTCGGAAGCAGCCTGGGTCGCGGTCTTGGACTACAATTATCGAATGCATCTCAGCAGACGGCAGGACACTTAGTCCTCTGGTGATATTCAAAGGAGCAAGCGTTCAACAGCAATGGTTTCCCGATAAATGCGATAAATATCATAAATGGCACTTTACAACATCACCAAATGGCTGGACTTCTGATGAAATTGGGCTTGCGTGGCTGCGCGAGGTCTTTATCCCGGAAACAGCACCAACTAACCCGAAAGAGCCACGGCTACTAATTGTAGATGGTCACGGAAGTCATACAACCGATGATTTTATGCTGGAATGCTTCAAAAATAAAATATACCTTCTTTTTCTGCCAGAGCATTCATCTCACGTTTTACAGCCGCTTGACGTTGGTGTCTTTAGCTCAGTCAAAGCCAGCTATCGCACTTTCATTATGGACCTTCAATTATCAACACCCTTGCTTTCAATAAACAAAATAACCTTCCTTGACTGTTATGACAAAGCTCGGAATACCGGAATTACCAAAGGAAACATTCTTTCAGGATGGCGGGCCACCGGAATTTATCCCACTAATATGAGCCGACCTCTCCTGTCAAAATCCCTCAAATCAGCGACTCAACCGCTCAAGGAAATAACGCAAGAGACACCACAAATGTGTACAAAGCAGCAAAATGACCTACTACAGACCCCACAGCGCGGTAGTCAAATTTTTGACTATATTCCCCAACTTCTTAGACCCAAAGACATAGACCCAACAGCCCGTCAGCTATTTCGTAAGATTCGGAAGGGAATTGACGATAAGAACATGCAGCTTGTTGAAGCCGAACAGAAGATTCAATCACTACAGCGGCAGATTGATCATCAGAAGCCAAGAAAGAAGCGAAAAGTCATACATGATCCTAATAGAAAATTCGCCAATATCAAAGACGTTGAAAAGACCCGGCAGCGTCTTCAAAGACGGCCTCCAGGACCCTCTATTGCAGACGGGGTCAATTTTGAGTCTCTATGTAATGAATGGAAGCTGGACAGCTAGAAAACACCAAATATTACTATTTTCATCTATCATGACCGTTGAAATCGAAGTTCCAATATGATGCCATTTGGTCCCACGGGTGGCCGGTTGGGGGGTCTGGCCGGTTAATGGGTCCCCGACGTTAGTTCTGTGCCGTAAACGAGATATTTTTTTGGCTAAAAGTACTGCTTGGTGGAGGGGGAAAGTTTGGCTCGCCAAGATCGCTAAGGTCTTGACCTATGTTTGGGGGGGTCTCATTCAGCCGTCCAGACGAGGTCTCTCTTGTTACTGCTCGGATAACATCCGATTTATTGCTACATCTGTGCCGCGCTGTCTATCACCTCACCACGGCATCCTCAGCGGATATGGAGACTAGTAAAGTCCCAACGGGCAACTTCCGCTTGCACCAGATTCAGAAGATTCTACTAAGATGTTACCTAAATCATGAAAAATATGTTTCAGGCGAGGTTTGTCCAGCCACTTACCCTGTCAAAGCGTAGTTACTGAGGTGTGGCAGTGACATGCTATCTGGAAGTACAAGAGAGCCATCCTTAGTCAAGTATCAAGTCTCGCGAGACAGGATGTTGTCCCTGGTACCTTAACGACGACGCCACGCAATTACGCGTCTTGCATGGAACTTGCAGATGCTTCTTTGCAATTATCTCCACACTTTTTTCAAGCCGTGTTGAAGTCTAGGACGACAAGCCATTTCGGCGACCCAGCAATGTTTGGTGTACCGTGTGCGAGTTGGGATGCCGACTGATTGTACCCCACCGCATCATGTGGCTGTGTTTCCGCCCCGCGGGACAGAAATAAATGCCGTCCCATTCCTCGAACAAATAAGTGACGATTTCTAGCATCGATTCAATATCTCACATCTCGTTTTCCTCGTAAGCTCTATCAGTAAGCTTTTCTTTCAATGAAGAGTGCAGAAACAGTTACCACAGACCTGGAATCCCGCTTACCTACCAGTAGGATCACTCGTGCCATCAAAACAAGACAGTCTTTAATCGGACGCACCCCCCACATTCAGCCACACCTAAGGTACCTTAAGCCACATAGCCTCCGACTTCGCGGACTGAAGCAACCGACGTCGAAACTGTTCAGTGTTGGTTGTCATTGTCGCCATTCTTAAAACTAACCAATTAAGCATTGTTGAGGTGATAGAAATTCCTCTTTGACTTCTAAACCACCGCCTGTCAGTTGTCAGTGGGTAGCAAGCGTCCCAGTAGTTCTTACAGGACTGCGGTCTAGATGCTAGGACTTCGAGACATGCAGAAGTCCTAGATCTTAACAGAAGCGCCAATCTGCATATAGCCATAAAATCCTGTTAAGACAAATATGTTAATTCGCAGTGTATTGAATACAATAGCTTTACAAGCCGTCGATAAGACTCTTCTAATGCTGGCTATGGCGCACCCTCCAGGCTTCCCCGAACCGTCTGAAACGCTACCTGTCGACTCAGCAGATGAATCTATTAGTGACTCCGATGAATGTAACGAGATCGATGAATCTGAGGATTGGAATGGTGAACCATGGGAGGCGGTCTTTCCATCGGACTCTCCTCTTCTAACAACAACTTATGAGTCTCTTGAGTTGCTCCTCGACAGCCTAAAGGAGTTTTGTGTTCAGAATCGGATGGGCCTCATCACGATACGAAGTCAAAAGAATAAGGCGAAGACTAGAACAATAAAATGTGAGCTTGTCTGTGATAAGAGTCGGTATTATAAGCCCAGAGAGTCAATCGCCAAAATACGGAACACGAATACAACGAAGTTGGCCGCCAACTGCCCGTTCAAAGTTATCGTTCAGTCCCTCCATGCCAACAACTACGAATGGTCCATGAGAGTTGTCAGCTCCCTTCATCGAGACCACGGGCCATCACAAGGCCTCACCGAGCACTACCAATGGAGAAAGTTAACAGACGAACAAATGAACCTCCTGAAAGATCTTTGTCTTGACAAGACGATCTCTTCTCGATCCGTTCATAAGCAACTGTGCCAAAAGTGGCCTCAGATTGCTATTCGCAGGACAGATATATATAACTGGCGATGGAAAGTCAACCAAGCCAAACGTCAAGGCTACGGCCCCGCCAATGACTTTGTACGGACGCTCTCTGAGTCGAAGAGAGTCTGGATATGGGGCTTAGACTGGATTCATGATGAGTTCCGTTTTCGAAATGCCGCTTGGGCTTATCATAAAGGGGGAAAGATGTGGCAACAATTCTCGTCATGTCTCCAGATTGACGCTACATATAAGACCAACTGCTATAAAATGCCTTTGGTTACTGTCGTAACTGTATCGTCGGAGAAGACGTCCATGCCAATTTGTTATGGCCTTCTTAATAACGAACAAGTTGCTACTTATGAGTGGTTCCTCCAACAGCTGTCGAGATTCCAACAAGCAGGCAACATCGCGCCGCCAAAAGTTATTATCACGGATAAGGACGACCAGCTGCGTGCTGCAGCACGGCAAATATTTCCTAATGCGCAACTTCAGCTATGTGTCTTCCATATCAACAGCAATGTGGTCTTATCTATTAAGAAGTGGTGGAAGAAAACCGATGGCTCTGAGACAGATAGCGATAGTGACAATGCAGATACTGCTGACATTCAAGAGATGGAACGTGGGAATGTCAACGTTAAAGATATGAAGGATTCCAAACTTGGCCCTGTTCCCAAACGAGTATTAAAAACTCGAGCTGGTCTGTACCTCCTCTGGAGACATATGGTATTTAGCAGATCGGAGGACGAGTTCAAATCAAGCATGGCGGCAACTTCAAGAGACCTTTGAACACCAGGAGCGCATTCTGAGTTATCTCAAGAGCACATATTTACCTTTGAAGAAAGAATGGGCATGCTGCTATACTCGCCATTATCGGAACTTCGGTTTGATTACGACAGCACCGGCCGAGTCAAACCATCATTCTCTGAAGACCTACAACCTATCCCTTCGGTCCGACCTCCCTGATGTCGAAGAGGCCACAGCTAGTCAGACAGTGGATAAACGTCTGCTATATAAAGACAAAATACAACAAGCAAACACCACCATTCGGAACCAGTTCTCAGGAAGAGAGTGGCTTGGCCAGCTGCCTTTAAGTGTCACTCGTTGGGCACTAGACCAACTCAACGAGATCCACAGGCTTATGGAATCAGGCCAGATCTCCAAGAAGCCTTTACTAGCGTGTACAGGCTCTACTAAGGCTCAATACGGCTTGCCTTGTGCTCACATGCTCCTCAGGTTAGCTGATCAAGATAAGCCACTGAAGAGGGAAGACTTGGATCCATTTTGGCACATCAAACGATCTCGAGAAATTGACGATCCTCTTCTTCAGGTACAGCGTCCTCCGATGGGAATACCCAAGGGCAGCGCTCCTAATAGTGCGAATAGTGCGTGTGGACACCCCAAACTGCTCCTTCAGTGCGTTTGACTGGGCCACACTAAACCACCAGTGCGTTTGAAACAGCTGGACTGAACTAGCAGTGTGCCTGAGCAACCCCACACTACACTGTTAGTCCGTCTGTCACCATCAGACAACACCATGGTGCAAGCCACAATTTGCACTAGTAGTGTGAAACGTGCCACAAAATTGCCCCCACCTTCAATTTCCCAGTTCAGCTCCCTCACTGCTCACTGACCAATGGTCGTTGCCCAGCTTCATCTGGCACTATTAGTACCACTATTAGTGGGCGACCTTCGCACTGAACCAGTCGCCCGTGTGGTCGGGTTGCACTACACTGTCAGTGTAATTTAACAACACCGCACTGAACTATCAGTGTGGTGCAAGAAACGTACACTGAACTAATAGTGTATGCACTAATAGTGTGCGCTGCAGTGTGCACCAATAGTACAGTTTTCAGCTCGCACTATTAGGAGCGCTGCCCAAGGGACAACCACAAAATGGCGAACCATTTGGCAACGAACGTGCGATTCCCGATCATCAACTTGCGCCTCAAGGGTCAACACGAAGTGGCGTTAAGAGGTCAGCACGTCGGAACTACTCTCAATTCGAGCTAGGGTCAACTCTTGACGAGGAAGACGCAGCCGACCTACCAGACCAACAACAGCCTCGGCGAAAGCGGAGTAAAGTTTCTGCTAGAGTCACAACTCGAGTTACTCGTCAACAGGCAAAGGGACACAGGGGCGGGAATAATCCAGCTAAACAGCATCATTCTCCAGATGTAGAGGAGGACCATAAAATAACGAAGATTTTGCTTGCGAAGAGACAGAAAAAGTGGAAGGAAAAGGAAAAGGTTGGTGATAGCATTGTAGTTGCAACGGATTAAGGTAGGAAGTCACCCTGGGGTGGTAGCAAAATACTACTCAGGCACTGTAAGTAGTTGTTGGTATGGTGGAAATACTGGAGATATCACTTGCAGCAAATTTGACCGGGACATTATCGGAGACTGCTGTGGCTGAATGTGGGGGGGGTGCGTCCGAATAGAGATTTGGGTGCGTCCGATTAAAGACTGTCCAAAACAAAAGATGCCTGGCGAAATCGTCAACCAACCCACTGCCAACCAGGAACTCCTTCCAGTTCATCCTGCCAATACGATTGAATCCCGGCAGCCAGTGAGTGTTTTCTCTGTGCGCTATTTGCATTTAATTGCTCCATTGTGAGTATTGCCTAGTTGCTGAGCATGCGAAATTTGGTAGACTGTCGAACCACAGATGAATACCGATGTTCCTATACTTCGCGGCGGAGAATATGCTTCTTGCGACTTTTGTTGTTGCGGCTGTTCTGAAGAATGTTGTTAATCATATGCTGGTTGCTCGCGAGCTAAGTTAATTCGCGCAAGCGCATGAGATTCAACGAGGGCCTGTCACATCTTGGGAGCCATTAGTCTGAGTGAATACAATATTTAATTTCCTATAACTACCACGATGTTCAGTGCAATGTAGCACACCACGTACCACAGTACAAATAAGCAGGGTTAGCCGTGGAAGTCGGCCTTGGAAGTGGAATAATCTCAGTCGACCACAGAAATGGTCAAACTAAGGACCAAAGTATGGGGGGTTTTTGACAATGGAATGGGATGACCTTTAGCGACATGGACCTAACCACGAGCTCGAGGCTCGCCTCGAGCTCTTGATCTTTCCTTTCTCCTTAGTTTTAGACGGACAATATGAAGGCATTCTTTGTTGAATAAACACGGGCTGAACCCTTTACACTGGGCAATGTAATGTAATGTAATTTATTTACGCCCGGAGGGATTACAACATCCCTAAAGGGCCATAACGATGCGCTATTTGCTTATTCTACCCTGTAAGCTGTACACCTAAAGCCCAACATACACTAGGCAATTGATACCCGGGCATGACACTCAGTGATGTAAATAGTGTGGCCGTAAATAAGACGATATCGTATTCAATATCGTATTGCCTGCACGATATAAAAATACCGTGCAGTGCAAGAAAAATAGAAAACCGTGCGGTGCAGTGCGAGGTCGTTTGAATATCGTTTAATATGATATTCATGCAGTGCAAATACGGTGCAACACGAGTAATACGAGGCCCTTGCTGTACGCATCAGGCGTAATGAATGAAGATCCCAATTGAAGGACTTCTCTGCAATAAAGCGTGTCAGCCCCTGAAATTTCACTTCCTTCGTCGACAATTCTTAATCTAATACATAATGACTTCTCAACACTCAGGTATTGCGGCTTCCTTCGCGGCCATATCATCTCAAACATCCCTAGTGGCTGATTCATCAGCTGCCAGCGACAACGGAGATTCTGACATCGGAGAAACGTATACTTCGCCGCTGTCGCCTTCTCAATTTAAGAAGAAGAAGCGTACATCGAAGATATGGGACCATACGCCTTTCGGAAAAAACGAGATCGTCCGTAATACGGAAGGTCAGATTATCTGGCGTTGCAAATACTGCAAAGGGAAGCCTGCCGAATATCTCGAAAATGGAGGCACAGCTCATATCTACAAGCACCTTAAATCGCACAATACTCTTGGTATATTGACGCCCAACGAAGAAAGGGCGGCTAAAACAAGGAACCATCTTGAGGAGGCTTTCTCACGGATGTCTCAAAGCGCGAACCCCCTTAAACGCCGTCGACACGATGACGAACCGACAGATCTCAACGCTGATAAATTTGAGCAACTGTATGTAAAGTGGATTGCGGACTGCGGGGTCGCACTTCGTATGGCAACAAGAGAAACTTTTCGAGCCGTACTCAAGTTCCTCAATCCTGGCGTGCTCTCAATCTTACCTACGTCACATCAGACGATTCGCGAGTGGGTAATGCGAACGTTCGAGACGCAAAAGCGGCGTATGCGGCAAGTTCTTCAATCAGCCGTCTCGAGAATACACTTCACCGTCGATTTGTGGTCCTCTCCAAATAAGCTTGGCATCCTTGGCGTTGTTGCACACTTTATTGACAGCAACGGCGAGTTGGTTTCCTATTGCGTTGCTCTACGAGAGGTGCATGGTAAGCATTCAGGGGAGAACCAGGCTCAGATTGTGATGGATGTTGTCGAGGACTACGGAATTGTCACCCAGGTTGGATATTTTGTTTCGGACAATGCAGATTCAAATGATACATTGATGAATACTCTACAGAACTTGTTAAACGAGAGGCATGATATCTTATATGACGCGAAACATCACCGCCTTCGTTGCAATGGTCATACTATCAATCTGGCAGCACACGCATTTATGTTTCCAAAAGCGGCACCAGTGGAAGCACCTACGAAAAATAAGATCAAGAAGGAGACCACGAGCGAATATATCAAACCTTCAGAATCTGATATATTGAAATGGAGGAAGGCTGGTCCTCTTGGCAAGCTCCACAACATCGTTGTTTTTATCCGGTGTAGTCCCCAACGTATACAGAGGTTTAAAGAGATCAGCGACAAGAAGGGACTTCTTCGCGACAACGATACAAGGTGGAACTCCAAGTACTATATGACCGCGAGAACTATTGAACTTGCAGATCAAATTGATTACTTTTGTTCCAAGGAGAAGGACCTGAAGCTTGACTCCCTTTCAGAGCAAGACTGGGTTGAGCTGAGAAAAGTTTGCAATTTCCTCAAATCATTCGCTGATGCAACCAAGGCTACAGAAGGTCACGCGCATACGATTGACCGAACGTTGCCGATAATGGACTTCCTGCTTAGTAAATTTGAGGCTGCACGAATCGAATACGGAAATGACGCCTTTATGGCGCCATGCGTTGAGGCAGGGTGGGCGAAATTCGACGCGTATTACACTCTTACAGAACGTTCATCTGCATATGTTGCAGCCATTGTCCTCAGTCCTCATAGAAAGTGGCACTACTTTGATGTCGCCTGGGAGGACCATCCTGAGTGGATTGAAAGTAGTAAGACCGCCGTAGAAGGTCTCTGGAAGTCTCGTTACGCACCAGTCGCCAAAATGGCTGAGTCGGGAGCTCAGTCCCTGGTTGACAAGCCGCTGGTGAGTAATTCGTTCCTTGCATGGGAAGATGACCAAGAAGATCTCGGTCTTCCTACCCAATTTGACGAGTATCAGAATTATATATCAGGTCCAAGGGTCAAGGTAAAAGACGTACGAAAGTGGTGGCTTGAAGACACACAACAAACACTCTATCCAAACCTGTCCAAAATGGCGCTTGATCTTTTGTCAATTCCAGCGATGTCTGCCGAGCCAGAGCGCCTCTTCTCTGACACTAAAATCACCCTTCAGGATCGCAGAAATAGGCTAGGTATTGACATAATTGAGGCAATTGAGTGCATAAAATCCTGGTCGAAGACTCACGAAGTGGCTTGGGTTGACGACATTGGACTTGTTTTGGATTCAGCAATAATGGAAGAGGGTGAGCAACGGGCGACATAGTATCCTGACAATATGAGCACTAGTGAGTATGTAGAAAATGGGAGTGACGTTGAGTAGTTCAGCCGTGTCGCCAATCTGCGCCTCTGATCTAACACAATTGAGGTTGAAAGAACCGTTTCTCAAGCGCTCCCATCTCTTGAAAAGAGCAAACTATTACACGTTGGCTGCGAATAGCTTCGTCATTCACGGTTGGTGAGACATTGTAGAACCTCAACCTTACTCAATTGGGTTAGCTTCATGCCTGGGCCATGCGGCTCTTTGCACGCCGTGCGGTATGATATTACAATACGATATTGCTCAAATACAGTGCAATACCGTATACCGTGCAGTGCAGCAAATTCCTAAACAATACAGTGCAGTGTGAGGTTAAAAAAATATCGTATACGGTATTTTGCACTATTTACTTCACTGAACCAGAGTCCTTCAACGAGCTGGGAATGTATCGGGACCTAGTCATGCTGTGGATAATTGCGGCCGTCGGTTCTGTTATCCTGTAGGTCAATCGCACGAAATCTCGTAGGTTAGTTTGCTAACGGAATTTGAAGTGTCATGTTGTACATATGTCTGTTGGGGTTTTGGGGCGAGTAGCCATAATCGTGACATCGTTCTGCAATCAGATCGACTCATGTCAGGGACGTTTTGTTAAGGGAATTGCTACGCGGGCATGATCCTTACACGGGCATGACTTTCATCACTCCTGATTCGTCCAGATTTTTTCTGTTAATATCTTGGATTCTGCCACATCTACCACAAGTACCTAAACCACAGCTCACTATCACAAATATCTGACGCAACTAGAACAGCTTATTATACAACAAGATACCATTCTAACTTGTCTCTACAATCTTGATGAACTGCAGCAGTAATAACCGAGTGGCCACATTCTTTGGGGAGGTTGGAATAACAAGTAGCTCTGCGATGCATAATAACGACGTTCGAACTGCCCGAGATCACGGTTTCCCTTGTCCCACAGATATTTTTCGGATTGGCCAACAGTGATACGGAAGATGCGGTCTGTGATGTTGTTCGGAATAAGATGGAATCTAATAATTATTAGTAGTATATTATACATATCTCGCTCATTTTACCAGAACTTATAATGTTTACTTACTGATGGTATATGTTGGAAGCGCAAGGCTTCTATTCGGGTGATAATTATCACGCGGTTTGGGGTACTCGTAACTGGTTGATTGATGCTTGTTGAATTCATCTAGCTATAGATAACGTGCCCCTGTGTTGGTGTTGAGGCCTCCTCACGTGAGGTCTGTTTCAGCCACCGTTTGAAGCCATTCGCAGGCTGCTGGCTCCGCCGCCAAAGACGGCGGTGGAAGCAACAGTATAAAATTGTGATTTAGAACTTGAGCTTCCGTAATCCCCTTTGTTAAAAGGGTGGAGAGGGATCCGACCCCGACCCAATGCAGTTCATATTTTCGACATTTCGGGACAATGGAGACAAGAGTGTAACTAAAAAAACACGGGCGTAAAACTACCCATCGTACCGATACGTGGCATAACTTCACTGCCTGTACTCTACTGCAGCAGGTGATGATCCACTTTATGAGTGGATTTGCACCGGTATGTGGCATTTTATTTCGTATCATATTAGGGTTGTAGGCAAATATCAAGTTACGAGCTAGATATCTTTGGACAGTGGGCTTTTTTGGTCCTTGTTTTTCTATGTAACTAGATGGAATCTTCCAACCTTTTATAGCTGTCTTGTACTTTAGTGAAAAGTAGCTGCCGAGATTTTCCTTCTAGTTACATCCGATAACCCCTCAATATAATTGCTTTTGTAGTCAATAGTTATAACGTATGTGCATAGCGGGTCGCTCAACATAGCGAACCGCTCACCCAATACTACCTTTTCGTAAAGATTCCACCAAAAAACAACCACAACATAGGAAATCAACTAATCTTCGCTGGTATACTCTTCATTAGATATTTCCACATCAATCCGACATGTTCGTGCATTATGGCCGGGCTTGCCGCACACACCACATCGCCGACCCTTCCTCTCATCCCTTGGTTTGCGACCTCTCGTCCAGCGATCTTCTTGCTTTATCTGCTCATCCACGTCATTCTGATCCTGAAGAGCTTGTCCCTCGGCAATAGTCATGCTACCTCCTTGACGTAAACGTGTTTTTTGGCTCTACGCCGCTTACTTAGTAGTGCATTTGCCTCTCGAAGCTGGTTAACCTCAGCCTTTAAGAGGGCCATCTTGTGCATTATTCCGCATGTGCCCTTCGCAAATTGATCCATAGCGTCTAAAATTGATGTTGGTGAGCTTCCCTGATGGCGACTAATTCGTTTTTTAATATAATTAGTTTGTGAAGTTGCCTCGGTTGGGTTGTTTGGGGTCTTTGGAACCCACGGGTTTGGTAGCTCAAGTGCGGCTTCAACTGGTGTTGGAGTCCGTAGCCTTACATCTAGACGCGATAAGACACTATTTTGATCAAATGGAACAAGTCCTGCGCCTCTAAAAGCTCCTTGGATATTTTCTTTGGTCATTGCGGCTTTAAAGGCGGTGCAAAACGCGGGAAAGAAGTCAGCTTGTGTGATGTGTGTAATGTGCGCCCTCATAAGTCCTTCAATTTCTTTGCCATATGCCTTCTTTAGCGGCCCAAAACAGCCAACATCTAATGGCTGAAGAATGTGGGATGAATGAGATGGCATACAAAGCGTAATAATCTTATGGTCTTTGCAGAATACCTCGAATTCGGTTGAGTGGTGACTTTCATGCCCATCTAGAATAAGAAGTCGATATGCGCCGCAACTTTTAGGTTTAGTATGCTTTTCGAAGTGCCGGATCCAATCTACGGCTTTCTCACTTGTAGTCCAGCCGTTGTGAGTTATAGAGATAACCCAATCCTTTGGTAGCGCGCTATCTTCATACCAGTTTCCAAGGTGAAACTGCCCCGCAGCTATGATAAATGGCGGGATAGCTTCGCCTCGGGAATTAGTAGACTGGAGTACTGAAACCCATTTTCTGTCACCTGGTTGAGCTAAAGTTGGTTTGCCATGTCTATCTGAGCTTGTAATAACCATAGTGGTCGAGATTATGCCCATCATAAAGCCAGTCTCATCAAAGTTGTGGAAATCCTCGTCTAGTATGCCGTATTTCGCGACGGTGTTCCGTACAAGCTCAAACCAAGGCTCAATTATCTTTGGATCTTCGCATAAGGCCCTCTGATAGTCATATCTACGCGTAAACGCGTGGTAAGCTCTTGGTGGCGCTTAACAAAGTTTGAAGCCCATCGTGATCCCACGGGAGGCGCGTCGCGATCCGCGAGCAGTCGATTTGCTATATCTTGCACCCCACTAAGCCGAGGAGGAAATGATCGCGAATCTAGGTCAAGAATATATTCAACAATTGTTAATTCCTCTATATTTGTAAGTTTTCGACAATTAGGCATAGTATCGCGTCTTGCAGTAACACCGTTAATCCGATCCTTGAGCGTGCTAAATGGAACTTTGTAGATCGCTGCGGCTGCTCGAATGCTTAGATTAGAGTTATGTTGTATAGCTTGGTAGGCTAAGATTATGTTTTTCTCTTTTTTTACAGAGTCCATGATTTTTCGTTGAGAAGTAAGTAAATAAAGAATGATGGTTCCATTTGCCCTGTGGAGTGAGCGGTTCGCTATGTTGAGCGACCCGCTATGCACATACGTTATTGAAGTTTCTTGTGTTATAAATCCTGTTATTTAGTTACATTTTTATCCGAGGATTCCGTGTTGTATTTTTCTGTAATGACTGATAATAGTATTATTAGATGTCCGTTGACAGCAAAATGGAGTAAATTGAGGAGGAAGCGCAATTCTGTGGACTTACAATCAACAAATTCAATGCGACGACAGGCTACGCATACGAACACTTCACTCTGGTGTTCCTCCATTGACATCCTGCCAGTCTTTCAAGACGGCAAGCTATGACACGTTGTCATATATCATGCCTACCCAACATTGGACTTCTCTCCGAGAACTTAGAAGTCCTGCAATTATCGTATCTACACGGTTGTCTTCTATATAGGGCAATTACAGCAATTTCTTTGGTACAGTTATTATTGCTTGTTAGATAATTCCCTCTCAATACAATTAGCGCCTTCAGTACCGTTATGCTCGATATAATGTGATCGCACAATTGTCTGACACACATGGTATTCGTCAGGGGCATTTTATGTGGTAAATTAGGGTTAACTGCTCCATAATTTCCCAACGGCAATTGAGATTCATCACAACCCTCCTCGGGACAAACCGCGTTCAGCCAAGCAAACAACCAGCCTTTCGTGGAAGCTCGAGCACACCCGTGAATACATTTTGGGCTATTTACGTAGCCACGCAATTACAACCTCCTCCTCCCTGGATTCGTTACTTTCATTTTCGGTGACGTCTTCCAGGGCCTAAGCAGGCCAGTGCTTGTACAGTTAGGCCGATTGGCCAGACCCTCTTTTGGTGGGTCAAAGATAGTGTTCGGTGGTGGCTTGAGCTCCACCGCCTGCGTCGAAGAATGTTTAGATAGGCGCCAGAGTGAAACGTAATTGGCGCTAAAAACCATGCAAGTGGCGCTGTTAGATTTACGATGCCTCACTTGGCTCATGAAGGGTGTAATTGATGACTTATTGAATTATTCATACAGAAACTGATGAGTCTGTTATTAGTCTTGTTCCTTCTTCTTCCTCCATTTCCTGTGGGCGGGGAAGTCTCTTGCTATCCTCTGTTTAGACAGCCAGATACCACAGTATGAATTTGCGCCGCTTTAGTCGCATATTTGTCGCGTTACGCGGTTCCAATTCAATTTTTACTACGCTGAAAATGCAGTTCTTGATTCAATAGCCTGTCAATTGCCTGTGTATGCCTTGACTTCTTGTCCTCCTCTTGCCAGAGGGATTCACGTCATTTATCTTAGCAAAGAAGCATTATTTCCAGCCTTCTAATTATTTCCAAGTGGCTGGCCAGCCTCTTCACCTTCTGATATCCATGATTTTATGACATCCAGCAATAACTCCAAGTCTGCTTGTTCAATCAACAGAGGCAGCCTTATCCGACAATATTCTCGCCAATCTAACACTGGCTTGGGAGGTGTCTTAGAGGTAAGGTCAGAAAAGGAAGCCCCCCTCACAGAGGCCACACCGACAAGGCGCAGAGGATCAAGCAATAGATTCAGAGCCGCAGAATTGACTACGTGTGACCCCATTGTGAAAATGGAACGCACCATGCATCCAAACGAAGAAATTACCAAGTGGATCACCGCTGGCAAGGTGAGCGACCCTGACACAACTAAGCCACCCAAAAACCGGGGTGTGAGACCCTACGTCGAGAGATCGACGTACGATACAGCCACCACGAACCATTTGTCTCTGGGTCAAAGGATATATAAATCAATGGATCACCCAGAGGATCCTGAGTTTGTTTGACAACTCATGCACTAATCAAATCATTACCGCATTTCGTTCGTTCACTTACAAAACTTCTTCATTGTTGCCATAAGTCAAGTTCTTGTATCCCAATACTTAAAAATGAAGGTTTTCGCTATTATCGTGGTGGCTTCAGCGATTGGTGCCCAGTGTGCCTCTTCCGCCTCAGCCAGCTCAACTGCTTTATCATCTGTTGCAGGACCAACCGGTAAAGCAACGTAAGTAAATCACGTTCACGAAAGTTGGATTCTCTCAAAAGGATCAAATCAAACTAATACTATACAGTACTACGAGTGCTGCTACGGGGAGGGAAGCTTCTAAGACTACTTCCTCTACCGTTGCGACCACTTCCTCTACCGTTGCGACCACAACCGCAAAGAAAGCAGGCGCAGAACCGAAGGCAACTATTCCTGGATCTGCCTTGGTGGCTGTCTTAGCTATTGGCGCGTATATGGCCTGAGTCCTTCCAGCACGGATGGCCGTCATCATGTGTGGTACATGGGCACGAGCAAGGTCGTGTGCGACTTTGGGGTAATGATTGTCATGGAGAGGCGGGGTTTTCTTAAGTAAACCTCCGACTTAGGCTCGTTACAATATCATTCCGTCGTTCCCCACACATCTCAGAATATCGTCCCGTTAAGCCCACATCAAACTCTACGGGATATTTACAAGTAGTTAACGCGAGTGCATAGTGACAGTGATGGATAGCCACGCGTGTCGTTTCATTCTGTTTCGTATGAAACTGAAACCGCCCTTGGAACCGGGTTCATATGAAACTGTAACTTTCCCAGTTTCATATGTTTCATATAGTACTGCGTTTTTTTCCTACATTGTAGCCCTCGAAAAGAAATCTTATTGAACCAAACACCTATAACTTACTCAGAAGCCACTGTCAATCACGAATTTATCGCATTCGATAAATTATGTGCTATTAGAGAGCCGGTTATGGTTCCTAGAACCTAGAATCCGCTGTCTTCTGTGCAGTACGGAGTCGGTGAGGCTCCCATTTGTCTCGAGGGGCTATCGAGCGAACTAAGAATTGCACAAACAGTGTGGTAAATAGTATGACAATAAAACAATATATCGCAATACATACCATATAATATGCATTTTCTGATATCGTGGCAATACAATATGCGGTTTCCTATATCGTGACAATATGATATCAGTCGGCTCATATTGGCAATATATTGTTTATATTGGTTGGTAAGTATGGTTTGCGTAAAACGCACTTATCTTCCGACAGTCATGTCAACGAACATATGTAATAGTGTGTATTTACCATCTCGTGGCCATAGATAAAACATAATAGACAATCAAAAACGATGCCGGGTAG
Organism: Pochonia chlamydosporia 170; assembly: GCF_001653235.2. Classification (NCBI taxonomy): domain Eukaryota; kingdom Fungi; phylum Ascomycota; class Sordariomycetes; order Hypocreales; family Clavicipitaceae; genus Pochonia; species Pochonia chlamydosporia. The sequence continues at coordinate 181,091 of NW_019154050.1, forward strand.
GACGCCTGATCCGTGCCTGCCAGCTACGAATCTGCGATGTTAATTACGCCACCAAATGAAAGGCGCCGCCACAAACCTCTGAGTGTTACCTTAACTATGTGCCCAACCAACTGGCTCTTTGAGGACTTTGAGCTCTTCTTTTCTCTAATGCGATCAATTTGCTGTTCTCATGCACGATTCTGGCGAAAATATGCCTGGTGCATCCTGCGACAATGCCTCAACAGCGCCTGCATTTTGTTCAAACACTGCAACGGAAACGTTCAACACCATCCAATGACCTTTTGGCGCGTTCCAGCCAACAACCATTGGACACAGACGAGAGCTACGCCTCTCAATGCCAGCCTTCGCCACCTCGCACGGGCTCTGTAGCCTCTTGCGCCAAGCCAAGAACATCATGGATCTTCTCTCACATGCCAGACGAGGATATCGAAACGAGATATTACAATCAACGGACCAGGAAAGAAGAATGGCGCTGCAAGTATTGTGAGAAGACATATTCTTGTTCCGGTGGAACTGCGGCTCCAACTAAGCACCTAACGGATCCTCCTCCGGACGGTCATGGCCTCCCAAAGGGCGCCCCACGATCGGCCAAAGTAAGAACCATACGAACCATTCTCGAACAAGCTCGTCTTACGGCCGAGGAAAATGTCCGAAAACGCCGTCGACTCAACAATCATTACGGAGACTCGGTCGACCCGGACCAGCTTGAAGTGTTGTACGTACGGTTTATTGCCGCCTGTTCTCTTCCATTTCGGCTTGTGGAATGCGCAGAATTCCGTGCACTACTATGCTACGTTAATGCCGATATTGATACTTGGCTTCCAGACACACACCAAACTATCAAGAAATGGATTATGCGCCAGTATGAAGATCAGAAGGAGAAGGTCAAGCAGCGCATTCAGTCGGCAAAGTCGAGGATTCATATCAGCTGCGATCTCTGGACCTCTCCCAACTCCCTGGCAATCTTGGGCGTAGTTGCTCACTATGTAACGGAAGACGGCAAGCTGGAACACCATACTTTGGCCCTAAAGGACATCGACGGTGAGCATGATGGTTCTCATCTCGCTGCGGCAATTATGGAAGTGGTTGAAGATTGGGGCTTTGCTTCTAAGTTGGGCTATTTCGTCATGGATAATGCAACCAATAACGACACAATGATGAAGTCGCTTTCTCTTGGTCGGTACACTCACAATTCACAATTTCTTTCGAACGCCGCTAACATGTATACATGATGTATAGCCCTTCTACGTCAATTTGACATACAGTATGATCCCAAATCTCACCGACTCCGCTGCCAAGGTCATATTATCAACCTAGCCGCCAAATCCTTCCTCTTCGTTACCGATAACGAGACGCTCGAACACGAAGATTCCAGTCTGCACAATGTGACACTGAAACAGATTGAGGCGTGGCGGCGGAAAGGCCCACTTGGTAAGCTTCACAACTTTGCCGTTTACATTCAGCGAAGTGTTCAGCGCAGCCAGAAGTTTATGGCTATTAGCCATAACCGCAGGCTTGCGCGAGACAACGACACAAGATGGAATTCGTGGTATACCATGCTGCGAGCGGCCTTGAATCTTAGAGAAGCAATTGATGGCTATTTCAACAAATGGGTAGAAGCAGATTGCGCTGGAGACAGGCTTTCAGCAGAGGACTGGACCATCCTCGAGAAGATCGAATCTTTTTTAGAGAAGCTCAAAATGACGACCAAGGCTCTGGAGTCATCGTTTGCAACTCTCGACCATGTTCTGCTGGCTATGGACTTTGTGTTGGCACAATTCGAAGCAGGAAAAGAGGCATATACTGACGATCCGATCATGGCACCAATGTATAACTCGGGCTGGGCGAAATTGGATAAGTACTATCGCCTTACTGACGAATCGCCTGCCTATGTCGCAGCTATAGTTCTTCATCCCTCGCATAAATGGCATTACATACACGAGAACTGGAAGAGGGAATGGATTGAGTCATCGGAGAAGTTGATTGAGGCGCTGTGGGGTGAATACAAACCCGTGGAATCACTTCCTCTCGCCGAGGCACCATCCACGACCCACGAACGAGTTCTTGAAATGGCGAAACAAGCATCTACAACCGGCACCTATCAGGGACGAGTATGAGCATTATTGTAGGTCTGAGCGGGTGTATGGGTTTACCAGTGCCCTTACATGGTGGGTAGAGGAGACGCAGCAAAAGACCTACCCTAACTTGAGCAAAATGGCCGTGGACATACTGTCAATTCCTGCAATGGCTGCCGAGCCTGAAAGGCTCTTCTCTGGGGCAAAGATAACCATTACAGATCGTCGAAATCGCATGGGGAGTGATGTAGTTGAAGCATTAGAGTGTTTGAAGTCATGGTTTGGGATATCAGAGTTTCAAAGCACTATGTTGTAGTTAGTTACGACAGTTGAATTATATCCTTAATGGTCACGTGCTATACGGGATATACTGTCATATTGCCAATATGTTGGATTCTTGGCAATACAATACAATATGGACCAATGGCATATTGCGTAATACAATATGCGCCGCTTGACAATACAATAATATTGCGAGGGGGTCCATATTGCCAATATACGTATTGTTTATATTATTTACCACACTGTGCACAAACATGAAGTACTTGCAATTAATTGCGCGCCAGCCGTGGAATACAAAGAATGCAGAGGGTTGGGTAATAGCAAGAAATGCGTGGAGCAAATTAGAACCTCAATAACCTGCTCTGTGGCGATAATGGGCAGCATTCGGGAACGTGATAGCCCGCCAGCTTTGTGCCCATCAGAAGGACTGAAACTAGAAACTGTTTCATATGAAACAGAAACTCACCCCAGTTTCAGTTTCATAGCGTGGCTATCCATCACTGCAATGATAGTGAGCTGGACACCCCAAATTCCCATACAAATGGCGCTTTGCAACCCCCACGCAAAATGGCCATTTTGTGACAGTAACGAACAATTTCTAGATAAGCAAGATTACTTTTCCGACAAGACCGAAGCGTGATTGGCAGTTTTGCTATACAACTTGAAGCTAAGCCTCTTGCTGTAGCCGACGAGTTGGATGATGAAAATGAGTCCATAAAGGTTATGGATAACCGCCCCTGAGTCACCAGTACCCCGTCTGTGAGTTGGAGCCCTGACTGTCGAGTTAATTCCTTTCAAAATAGAGCTGGGGTATCTTAAACGTTCCCATGACAGTGCAGTCATGAAGTCACTAGCCTATGTCCACGACCTTCTTACAAGAGCCCGCTTCATCTCGAGCGCAAACCTGGCACCTTGTCAGATTGTGGCGCCGCCAGTGATGAATCGCATTGTGCGCAGCCACCACCTGCTGCCTGGGTGGCGATCCTGCTGCCCTGTGTATTACAAAACGTATTTTAGTCTCGAATGGTTCCGATCCTCGAGGGGAAAGAAGAAGAACAAGAATCAACTTAATTACATTCGAAGAATCAGTAGAATTCTCTCCGTGGCATTGTAGTGCCTCCGTATTTCTAACACACCTCCGGGTGTCCGGGTGTGGCTTGAGGCGCACTTGCTTATTGTTTGGCTCCGTAACCCTTGTTTCGACTCAGCCCCCAACCCATACATGCCTGCGTGAATCCCGGCTAACTTCCGAAGGGACTCTGGGACCTTTGTTAGATTCACGATGCCCCACTTAATTCACTACGGGGGTTGTGGTCGATTATTGAAGCCGAAAACTGATGATTGTCTTCATTGATGCTTGTATCTTCTGTGCGTTCTGGTCGGGCGGGGAGACAAAGTCTCCCCTGCCTTGTTAGATACACCGGGGTTACTCGTGCCACGCCCCACTTTTTGGACTCAGGATTTCCTTCGCACCACTAAAAAGTGGGGCGTGGCACGAGTATTCAATACCGAATGCATCACTGCTCCGAAGGAGGCTGTATCCCGCATATGTACTGTGCCACGCTTCAGGGATATGTCTAAATCTCTTGCGCTACCTGACTAGCCTCACCCAACAACATAAGGTACATCCTTCTGGAAAATGAAACCCTAGTTTCTCAATCCCCCGCCCAAGCGCTACCAATCGTAATTATGACGCCATATACCCGGCCTCTACGAATGAGAGGCTCGCTCCGGTGGTGAACACCTCAAGCACGTGGTTGTGTCTCATGGTCCCCATAACTCACCCGAGACAGTACATTGCGTTGTCCCAAGGTTTTGTGGCTAGGTGGTGGAGTCAATTTGTCCCAGAAGGGTACTGCGGATGGTGTCCAAAACGATATGGGCGGTCGCCAGGCAAGGGGTACAAGGTAATAAAATGTCAGTCTATTTCTCCAAGTCTTTAAGAATGCCTCCTGGGTGACAATTTAATCTTGCGCAGGCTTTTTTCCCCTTCTAGTCAAATTCAATCAAAAGTTTCTCTTTCAGTGGTGAGTACACAAACATTTGCAGCAGAACCAAACCCTGTGTACCAGTGGTATTAATTGGTTTAGTCCGAGTAGCACAGACTCGACATGTCTGGCGAAATTGTCAACCAAGCCCCTACGAAGCTCGAGGTTCTTCCAGTCAACCCAGTCAATGTGACCGAGTCTCAACAGCCGGTGAGTACTTTCTCTGCGTGCCTTTTGCAATGCCTTTTTTTTTTGTGAGGATTTACTCGTTGCTGAGCTCACACCATCGGTAGACTGTCGAACCGAAAATGAGTATCGATGCCCCTAGACTTCGTGGAGGACAAGAGGCTTCTTGCGATTTCTGCTGCTGTGGGTGCAGCGAAGAATGTTGTTAATTATATCTTATTTGCTCTTGTGGGCTAAGGTAGACACTGTAAACGCCCGCTTGCTATATCATCAGGTGTCGTCACATCTTTTCGCGACAAGTAGTTAGGAGAGATTAAATATACAGGTCTTCGGTAGAATGCTGAAATGGCGTCTGCAGGACGTACCTAGTCAATTTCGTTCCACTTGATCATCATATCGACTAGCTCCCTCCGAGGACCTAGTACAGGATTTTGCCCTGATCCCTCTAAACTAGTTCAAATTGTGAGGTACATGAGGACTGAGCCGGCGTCACTGTGTCGTTTCGAAAAATTGGCGTCGTTTAGTATGCTCCTGCACCAGTCTGCGGCTTTTTACGTCGGAATCTCAACCAGTGATCGGAATGGTCTGGTACCACCAGAATGAGGCTGCAGTTGTCACGAAGGCATATGCCGCTATTATGGCCGCTGGAAAAGACGGTAGGTTTGCACTTTACCCTTGGCGGTGAAGCGGATTGACAGCAGGAGTGCAAGAAGGAAAGGAAATATGTTCAACTACTATCCATTTATCCAGTCGTCATCATTCTTATTATCCTCGCTTTCACTGTCATCCTCAACAGCGGCCTTTCCATACCGGGCCTGGAGACATTCGCACGCCTCAACAATACCTACCTTCAGCCTACGCCGTCGATCAACCACTATAAGCTTGGAACTACTAAGAAGACGTCCGCGCTCATCCGACATAGGTGAGATGGCAAACAGGTCCAGAGTGAAGCGAGCAAGGTCTCTCCGGGAATCATAGCAGGCTCTACCAAGGTCCAATATGGCTTGCCTTGTGCTCACAGACTTTTGGAGTTAGCTCATCAAGATAAGCCATTGAGGGAGGAAGACTTGGACCCATTTTGGCATCTTAAACGATCTCGAGAAATTGGCGACTCTCTGTTTCAAGTTCAACGTCCTCGATGGGAAC
>NW_019154050.1:186867-270354 GCF_001653235.2 Pochonia chlamydosporia 170
TGTTGCACTAAAGTCGTGCATAATCCTGCTCCATACCGGTTAAGTGCATAATGGGGGTGTGTCGCTTGCGACACGCTTACGCGCATAAAAAGGAGAATGGAAGATCAAGCAGAATGGAACAGAACAGACAACAATGAATACACTGGGCGAATGCCTACACACCCATTCAATTTTACAGTGACGCCTTTGTGAAAGTATCCACACCGTGATTCTGACAGCTATCTATCCTTTGCACCATACAAATAAGGTACCTATTTGTGGCTTGACAGCGGCTGAGCCACAGCGCCCTCGTAAGGAAGTCCCCGTAGCAAAGTGGTTGGACCCGCATAGCAATTGCCTTATTATTTACCACACTGGAAGCGGACTTGGGATACCCTAGCCGGACGAAGGTAGAGGGGCGAAAACAACCACGGCTGGGTGGCATGAGAGGAAGCCGGGAAAAACCCCGCCTTCTACTTCGCTGTGGCTGCCTCGAGTTAGCGAATGGCCCACGAGCTCCGGAAACCCGGCGGCGCTGCTGCGCCACCCGGTAGCGGTTTAGGGGAGCCACGAGCCAATTTCTCCACTAAAACCTCCCTCTTGTACTGGCAGCTCTGGACCATGGCGAAATATGGCATGGCAACTGCCAAGTCGGAGAATAAAAGTGGCGCTGTAACTTCGCCGCGTTGTCTACTTGATCCGGTGCCGGTTGGGAACCATTCCAATGATGGCAGCTATAAAGGTGGTCTGACCCAGGAGTCCCAGTCAAATGTTGGTACATATCTTGAATACGCGAAAGCTGCCTTGTACGTCTATCGCGATCGTGCTCATCATCAGCAAAGGAATATGCCCAGTGGTTCGTCCAGAAATGCATCCATCGGAACACCGTTTGACCCCGCGCACCTACCCGCGCCTCCTCTTGGAACGGACCTGGACGAGAATAGGCAAGCCGCAGTTATTGTTGTTTCAGTCGTAACATGGCTTCTAGCCATGCTTTGTATCGTCCTTCGGATTGCAAGCCGGAAGATAAAGGGCACCAAGCTCTGGCTGGATGACTGGATCATATTCGCTTCCGTGGTATGCTACCCTTCTTGTCGCCCGCCTCCACGGTTTCGAGATCAAGCTCCCGCAAGTATCTCAATGCTTACGAGACAATCGTAGCCCTTCTCCTGTACCCAAGTCTTCGCCATAGCTGGATACGGTCAGTGTTCTACGTGCCTAATGCGTTGTCTCTTGTCCTCGAAATTATATTCACACATTGCCAGGTGTCAGCCATGGTTTCGGCAAACACATTTGGGTTGCGCCTCGAGATGCGTTGTACGCGTCGACTCTAGCGTATTTCATCTCTAAGCTTGGCTACGTTTTTACGGTCGTTTGTTTCAAATGGTCTATTCTTGCGCTATACTGGCGTCTCTTTCACTTTCGACGATCCATAAAAATCCCTATTTGGATTATTGCAATCGTCGTGTTCTTATGGGGAATTTCAGACGTACGTGGTCTTGGGAAGCAGTTTGAAAGCACACATACTGACGCATAACTGGCCTACAGCTTCTCATTCGTCTTTTGCAGTGTCAGCCGGTCTACGCTCGCTGGGCTCAGTACGACCCGGACAATCCTTTATCTGCCGACCGTTACCATTGTCTCATTCCGGAGTATCAATTTCTTTATGCGAATGCGATTCCCACTATGATCACGGACGTGGTAATACTTTTACTCCCAGTACCGTACATCGTTCCCCTCCACTTGCCTTTGCCAACAAAATTGGGGGTCGGTGGCTTGTTTTTACTTGGCTCATTGTGAGTAAACGAGATCCGACGTCCACAGCTGCGCTTTTGTTAGGCGCTGTCGCTGCTCAGTTGGCAAGGCTAATGAGGGACAGTATTCTAGTGGTATCAGCCGTGCGACTCCATGTCATTTTGCGAGAAAGTTCTCCACCAGTTGACAAGACCTGGAGTTCTGTCCCGCTTGTGGTATTGTCTGTTGCTGAAGCAAACGTTGGCATCATGTGCGGTATGTCGGTTCCCTATTCAGCGATGGATCTTCGATAACTAATGTTGTTGGCCCCTAGCCTGTCTACCTTTGGTCTTACCAGCCTTGACAAAGATCACGGCTAGTGTTATGGGAATGCTATTTCCATTTCACAAACAGGCAGTGGCTGGGCATACCTGGCCAGACAGTCATGACACAGGCGATTTCTGTGCATGGGAAAGAAGGGTAGTCTGCAGCCATCCATTCTCGCATGTGACAGATTCCAGTCGCAGTGGCAGCGGCACTCACGCTGACTCATTTTCGCCCTTCCACGCCGATGGGTCGGAACGAAGTCTCTGCACACATGGCGAGACTCCAGTGGAGCTGAAGTACATGGATATAAGGCCTGGCTCCAGTGGCGTGCTGATTACTACAGAGGCTCACGTTCGAAATTGAATTCCCTTGCCCTGAGCAATGAAGGCGGAAATGGCTATGCCTTGTGCCTTGCCTTGAGAGACGTGTGTTGACGAATGAAAGATTGAAAAGACTTCTGGCTTCTGACCCACGAAATACCAAAACCTCTTTTCACTCCTTCGATCATGGGCAGAGCTAGCGCGCGGCTGCCAATCCAATTGAACGAGGTTGAATTGTCTGAAACTACTCCAACACAGAGCAGGGAACGGACCGAGGATGCTGGTTAATTGGAATTGCTAGCTAGCCTGACTGCCTCCGCAGTTAACGTTTGCACGCGGGCGATTTGTCCGACGGTCGATGCGGTGACAAAACCGACGGAACTGGTTGATAGCTACCGACTCAACGCAGAGGCGCACCTACTTGCCACAACTCGTATGTTGACCAAAGAAACAAACTCGTTGTCACCAGGCACAAAGATTCGTCATCCCATCTTGTCTGAAGCATGGCGCCACTCTTCCTCTTACGGAGAATGATATGCGACCCACTAGGTTTGGCAACGGTTATTTCGGCACGCGATCCTTCTAGAGGGCTTCGATCGCCGTCAAGCATCTGTTGTGGCTGTTTCACACCACCCCCGAACACTGCCAATACGACGACGAAGTTGTCACCTGCAAGCTGGCGACTCAATGAGCAACGGCGTGCCCCAATCGCTGGCCCTCAGTCCCGGCTCGATTTTCACCTGCTGTCTTTCCCTTATGACCGTCTTCGGCAGGTTGTCTATGCTCAAGCCAAGGGTAACCCGTGCAGACACTCGGACAACTAGAACTGTTGATTTCTTTCCATTGATTGTGAGACATGCTGGGACCCTCTCCATATGTCCGCATTCCCAACCCCAAGTGCAGCGTGTTGGCATGAGTCGCAGCGAGGTACAACCGGCACGCGTCGGGTGGGTGGTCAATTTTAGACTCCAACGCTAGAAACGTTCCTTAGGTGGCGGCGCACTGCCCTCCGTTCTTCGGCCTCTCTGGGAATGGTAGCCACGTGGCTTATGGATCGTTCCCTGCGGGGTGATCGACCCTGGGACCGCTCCCATTCAGGACCGCCGAGACAGTGATGGCAGTTCAATGCCATGCCGTCGATGAAACAGGCCACGCCTTGCCCGAACAGGTCGTATCTAGGCGGCAAGTAGAAGTTACGCGTATGAATTCCCCACAGTAGAAAGTCTACTTAGTTCCGATGTCAATCCTTTTTGCGACTGTGTTGGTTTAATGTCCAAACCAACGGCCGTGGCCTCATGGAGGTTCCGCTATATTGGTATCGTGGCTGGGTCGAGAACAGGGTGCAACTAGGCCAGTTGACGCCATAAGTCGTAACCGACGGACGACCTGAAGGAGGTCCAATGGGAATTGGGCAACGGCAGGCTCTCGCTCGAGTGACTGCGACATCGATATTGTATACCTGTACCTGTTTCTGCAGCATTGCAGGCGGAAGCTGAATTATCTGAAGTGACTCCAACAGTGAGCTTCAGAAAGCGGACCGAGCATGCCGCTTGATTCAAATTGCTACGTAGCCCTACTGCCTGGGCAGTTAGTGGTTTCAGGTCGGCCATATGTCCGACGGTCGAAACGGAGACCAAGGCGACGGAACTACTTGATAGCTGCCGACTGAGCCCGGAGGCGCACCCCTTGTTCGTATGTTGACCAAAAGAAACAAACGCGGCAGCAGCTGGCGTTTAGCCACGTGCAGCCCGTCATCAGCCTCACAGACTCGTTAGGCTGTGGTGCGTGGAGCATGGCGCCACTCTTCCTCTTACAGAGAATGATACACGGCCACCATGTTTGGCAAGGTTTATTTCGACACGCGAACGTTCCAGCCATTTGTCTCTGCTTTTCCACACCACCCCTGACCAAGCCGCTTTCTGGACGTCATCCCTGTTAGGTATACGCCAGGGTGAAACGTAATTGGCGCTAAAATTGTCAGATACACCGGGGTTATCTTGATTCACGATGGGGTCAATGTAATGATTATGAAACCAAAATTGATGATCTTATTGATTACTTCTTGTGTTGTTCTGTTCTTCCTCTGGGAGCGGGGTTGGGCTATCAGCCCAACTCCTTAAATCCTCAGCCACAACAGTATCGCTATAACCAACAGCTCGCTCTCGTGCATACAGTAGGCGCAGGGAATATTGCGTGGGAACGGGGCCCGTTACGAAAGTGACTTCAACAGGGATGACTCTGGGGCGGTGATTGGCGCAAAAGCGGGAACGGGCCCCGTTACGGTAGACACTAACTGAGTACGACGGACCCTTTGTACAGTAGTAGTAGGCTGTGTCTGTCGACTGAACAAGCAGATTCAGTGTCATGACATCGTCATGACAACTACATTAATGGAATAAAGTTTGTAGGAAAAAGCAATTATGAGGGGTAAAACGTTCGGACGAAAGGAAGATATTTTGTATTTAAAAGGACCACTGCAACAGTTTGGTAAAATGGGGGAAGAACAGACAAAAAGGTGCAGAGGCAATCGAGCTCAGTGTCTAAGTAGTAAACTAAAATCGAAACTTCATAACGCAACAGTTTTATCCGACAAAAGCAGTCAGACCCCAATCGGGTATTTGTCTCTTGAAGGTACGAAACGAGATAGTGCTGTCGCCATTAGCCACCAGAGATTCGTTTAAAAACGCATAGATCTGAGTATTAGAATGGTCCTCATTTCTTCTTATCGCAATGGCTTCTCGAAAAGCCTCAATTTGGCGGCGTGGCGGCATCGCAAAGGTCGGGTGCGCGATGTGTGTGTGTTGGTGTGTGTGTGTGCGTGCGTGGATTGCGGGGCTGGCCCTCTTGCAGTTGCGGTACTAATATCCCACCGTAGCCGCCAGGTAGCAAGGCTTGCCGCCGTTGACGGAGACTGATGCGCCCCTGGGCTTTGCTGAACAGAGGACCCGACTGCAATTCCGACAGCGGTAAGCTCCTTGTTGATGTTATTTAGTGCAGAGGCGATGACTTGTGTCCCGGAACAATGTTAGCAAACTATTGTTGACAAAACCAAAGAGAGAGTACGCCAGCTTACCCGGGCTGATCTGTCTTACTTGTTGCAGGCACTGTATGCAATAAGTGAGCTTACGCATAGCTTGCTGATCGTCTGGAGCTGCCTGAACTTGAAGAAGAAAGATTGATGATGCAATGTAGACGCAGTATGCGAGAGACAAAACGCAGTAATTCATAGTGAAGGTCCTGCAGAAGAGATCAAAGATCGCAATGACGGATGTCGCTGATGTCACACTTTCCGCCAGGTAGCCCTGGACGGGAGATGGCCCTTCGCATTCGCGTTGCCCTCGACCGGTGAGCATCGGGCGGTATAACAAAATTTTAAACGCATGATAAAGACAACTGTGTTTGTACGTTAGCCGCGCAATTTCAGCCTCAAAAGAAGAAATCTTGCAATGAAATGACGAGCATACGTACTTGAGCGTCACAATATGAGATGGCGGAGCCAAGGTTGGCAACGATACGGGATCAATTTTCAAGTGCGTTGGTAACTGATCCCACCACTGCTGTAACAATGGTTCCTGGAAATTGAGGCACTCTTGAATCTCAGTATCAGTATTTTGCGACAGCGGATCATACATGTGGAGCAGAATTTCGTTGAAAATTACGGCCAGCCGACACATGCTCATGAAGCAAGATGCTGAGTGAGCTGTTGTGAGGGGATAATTCCAGGCGGTGTCAGTTTGGGAGATACCAAATGGAACCCAAAGGTCATTCTCGGCCGAGTCGTCAACTGTGATGGACTAGTCAGCAATCCAGCTTCAGTGGCCGGCCATGTTCGCGAGGCTCTTACACATGATATGTGACGGCGAAATGCTGGTATGTTGCAATGATGGAGACCTCCCTAGATAGAGACATATTAATTTGTCCCAGAAATAACAGCCCCAGTAGATACGTCGGCGGATCTCAAGCTCCTCGTCACTCAACTGCACAGAGCCCGGGAATCGCTGGCTATCCACGCATATGCCAAGATGGTCTAGCAGCCGGAAGGCAATACCGCTATACGTCCAGGCTTGTGTAGAATTACCCAGACTACATTCTTGTGCGCTGAGAAGGAGGAGAGTTTGTATCGTAGGTATCGTGCAGACGCCATTGCTCAACTCCTCGAAAAGCATGCTTCGCGCATGTTTACCGAATAGGGTACCGCCTTGGTAGGACTCGTCGAGTAACCGCTTGATCGAAGGATCAATTCGTCCCCATCGAATCGAATGTGAGATTACGGCATTAAGAAGAGTGTGGGAGTAATAAGGTCCCATTGATTGCATGTCGCCTAATTCGGTCAGCCATACGTACGGTACGGAGTGGTTCTTGGCATACGGTATAGAAACTAAACGGGGATTCATAATGGCAGAACGACTTACGTGTAAATACAGGTCGATAGATGAAATTGAATAATGGTTGAATCCAGCACCAATGAACGTTGAGGAGGTGCTGAAATGGCTCCTGGGGTAATAGAGGTTAGCAAACTTTCGCGATATGCCACCTTACAATGCAGCCGAATACGAGGCTGCTGTCATAGAAGCGGGATTGCATACAGGTATTTCGGACAAGTTCTCCATGGCGCGTTGGTGCCATGCATTATGAATTAGACGTTCACGTTGTTGCCTGTCGGTGTCTGATGTTGACGGATCCAGGAATGGCACCTCCCCTGAACTCGGACCCGTTCGGTCACTCGGAAGATTGAAGAAACTAGTGGCGCCATGATACGTGATGCTTCCCTTGTCGTCTATCTTTAAGCTTCTGAAGCTTCGACTCATTGCCTGCTCGTCGGATGCATGGCGTGCGGTTTGTGATGGAGCATCTGGCGCGCCTGATACCGGAGGGCTAGAGTGTGACGAGCCAGCAACGGAGGCAGGCGACTTCGAAAGATTCGCAACTTGGTCTTCCAGCTCCCTGATTCGTTCTTCCAACCGCTGGGTGTAAGATAATGTTGGATATCTGCCATTTGGGTTAGAGCATGACTGGCTTTCGTATTGTAGATGATGCCAACAGCCGGGGCGACAAACAACTTGTATATGTGTCGGATAAGGCTGCCTCTGTTGATTGAACAAGCAGACTTAGAGTAATTGCTGGATGTCATAAAATCATGGATATCAGAAGGTGAAGAGGCTGGCCAGCCACTTGGAAATAATTAGAAGGCTGGAAATAATGCTTCTTTGCTAAGATAAATGACGTGAATCCCTCTGGCAAGAGGAGGACAACAAGTTCAGATATACAAGCAATTGACAGGCTATTGAATCAAGAACTGCATCTTCAGTGTAGTAAAAATTGAATTGGAACCGCATAACGCGACAATATGCACTCATCATTTCGGGCAGCACATCGCTGACAAATGGGCTGTTCACCTCCGCATTTAACCTATCAACACAAAGTCATAGTGTGAGTAAGCTTGTCTGTAATACTAAAAGCAGGAGTTGGACAGGCTGGTATGACAGTAGTTTGTCGGGGTGCATGGTCTGTTCGGACTGGAGTCGATGCATGGACCATGTATGGTTCACAGTCATTCACACGTAGACTCTAGTATTAAACGTACCTTGCGCCGACGACAAGGCTCACAGGAAAAGGCACTCTTCTTGGTGGCCTTTGCCGTTGACATGATGAGGAAAACAAAACGTGAGTCGGCGATATGGAAGTGGTGGTGCGATCAAAGACACACAGAAGGCGTCTGCATTTGGAGTTGAAAGGTCTCTCCGTCAGGGTAAAGTATCGAAGACCCCGAAAACACGGAGAATTATGGCAATAACGCAGAGTATCATAGGGCAAGTATGAATACTATGGCTGCTGTGAGGAATGAAAATTGAAGTGTTGAATATTAACTTTGTCACTCAAAGTCGAAGAAGACTGGAGACTGAACCGGGGACTTAGAGAGAAATGGGCGAAACTAAGAAAAAAAAAAGCCACGCGCCGGAGCCTCTTACTGCTGGTACTTACTCGTGCCACGCCCCACTTTATTAGCACTCGTGGGACTCGCACCATGTCAGACAAAGTTGAGGTCACATGATATCGAGTATGACTGCGCCGAAAGTGGCAATTGTATTGAGTAGAGAAGTATCTGAGGAGCAAGAACTCCATTATAGTAAGAGCTGCACGGTTCCCGTGCGGCTCTTTATACACAAAAGAAACCTTTTGCCAGTTTAGGCAGCTGCTGTTACCGATATTAACGCTCTGAATTGAATTGAATTGAATTGAATTTAGTATCGCCTGCTGGCGCCCTATTGTAGGCATGAGGCGTGCTATCTAGCCTTCAAAGGCGATTACATTATTCCACCTGCCCTGTAGGGAGCCAATAGGTTCACGGGGACCCGTGGATTTAAGGATTGCACGGGTCCTTTACATACAGTGTGAGCGTCCAATAGCACTAAGCAGCCAAAGGCTATTGACACAGTACGTTGCATTCTGGCGATCGCGACAGACGCGTCGAGGAGAGAGCACAGTACGGATTAATTCACCTGTTGGATCATGCTGGTAGCTTCTATCAACTTAGTCTAAGAACCTGCATCTGCATTAAATGAAGCAAATTGTTCACTTCATGGAGGCTGCTAAGCAGTGATCGGAATGGTCTGGTCTGTCTTGGTCTTGGTCTGGTCTGGACCGCCAAGACTCGGTCTGGTCTGGCAATTTCTCGAGACCATGGTCGGACCGGTCAGACCGGTCGGACCATCAAGTACTATAAATAGGTTAAGCTGAGAGGCTCATGGCGGCCGCTGGCTGAATTTTGGCCCAGAATGGTTACAAGTTTGTCTCTCTTTGCTTTTTATCTCAAAGTCCTCCTCCTCAAAAAGAAGCAATCATGCTGTATTAGGCAATATAACTGGAAACAGTTGCCTGACACAGCGTGCAACAGCTTGCTAAGATGTTGTGTATAGAACCTGCAGCCGTAGATTCTCGTGCTTCCATTGACCGCAATGTCAACTTCAACATCTCTTTCGCCGTCTCCTGCTCCTACCCTATCACCCTCTCCCACTTCACCCGCCCAAACGCCGCCATTTAATCCCACCACGTTTTCAGCGCAGGCCCCATATCCTGAGCCGCCAGACGAGTTTGTCCAGGACCGCGTCAGGTATGTTAACCGCGTAATACTCGCAAATAAAGGATATCACCCGGGTTCGTCTCACATTTGGAAGTACGGCCTCCAATACGTCCGAGGCAGTGATACGAAAGAGGTGTATTACTGCCACGAATGTGCGGTTGGAAAGTACAAGCAAGAATTGTTTGTTATCAATGGTACCTCTAGAGTCAGAAATCATCTTGAGAAGAAGCATCGGATTGACTCCCAGACTGGTATCAGGAGGAAATTTTGCACCCAGAAGTCAGTACTCGATTTACAGAAAGATGCTGCAGCTTCCAGCACCTTCTTCTGGAAGGACTCGGTTGAGAAGTTCAAAGAACTTTTGATCCGCTGGATTGTATACTGCCACATTGCTTTCTTTCAACTGGAGAATCAGTATTTCCGCGAACTCCTCTTCTTTCTGAATCCGGCGTTAATGAACCACCTTCCGAAGGCAGCAAGAACCATTCGAAACTGGGTGATGACTGCCTTCAAGTCAAAGAAGCAGCAGCTTAGAGAAGATCTACAAGGTTCCCGAAGCAGAGTGTCAGTGTCCTTTGATCTCTGGACGTCGCCAAACCCTTACGCTATCCTAGGCATCGTCGCCATGTGGATTGATGCCGCCGGCAAGCGAAGGTCCACAGCTTTAGGTATGCGTCGTGTCTACGGTGAGCACACTGGCGAGAATATTGGATCAATTGTTCTTGAATTACTGAAAGAATACAACATCGACGGGGACTCAATTGGATACCTCATGCTAGACAATGCCTCGTCGAATGACATTGCAGTGGAATTTATACTCAAGGAGCTATGCCCATGGATGGACTCAAAACAGCGTCGCCATCGCCGGCTGCGCTGTCTGGGCCATATAATCAATCTCTGTTGCCAGGCGTTCCTCATGGGTCGGAACTGTGAGAAATTTCTTGCAAAGCTCGAAAAACATCATTTGCGCGGAGACTATGCAAAAGTAGAGGAGCTCTGGAAGAAATTTGGATGTTTGGGTCGGCTCCACAACTTGGTGAGATACATCCGGCTTACCCCTCAGCGTCGCGAGGAGTTTGCTACAATAGTGATCGGCGGGGATCTCTCTGCATTTGATGGGCTTGAGCTGATCCAGAATAACTCGACACGTTGGAATTCGTGGTTTCATTCAATCACACGGGCATTGAATGTGCGGGAACGTTTAGAGCTCTTCTCCGCCCGCCACGTACCTGCGAAAGGCTCTCAAGGGATTGCGAACTTCAAGCTAGATGGGCAGCACTGGTTCGAACTCGAGAAGATTGAACTCGCTCTAAGGGACTTCTATGCTGCAACTTTACTCTCCGAAGGTAGGAAAAAGTCTCTTGCCGACTGGTTTTCGACCATAGACTGCCTTCTTCGAGAGATAAACGAGACGAAGGATCATTACTATGACATCCACACCGAGGATGACAACAATTTCACATGGACGTATCTTCAAAGCTGCGCGGACGCCGCCTGGTCGAAATGCGCGGAGTACTACAACAACCACCAACTGAATTGGCGGTGTCGATATCCCGACGACACTGACCTGCCGCCCGCGTACTACGCAGCTCAAATTCTTGACCCTTATCGAAAGTGGGCTTGGTTTAGACAAGAATGGGTTCTTCCAGGCGACAAGGAGAAGCAGGAGTGGTTTGATAACGCTCAGCTAGCCGTGAAAAAACTCTGGGAGACGGAGTATAAGGGAAGGCACACTGTTGAGATGCTGCCATCATCAGCTCGGAAGGAGAGAGATCCGGACCCGGCCTTTGATCGTCAAAGGGAACATAAGCGTATTCGAATAGACGCCCCGGTCTCTGCAGCTGATCTGTATGAGCAATACATTTCTACAGACCGACTTCATGACGATGAGGCAGGATGTGATGAAGCCATTGCTTACTGGTTGTCCCGCTATGACTCGCAGAGAGACCTTGCTCGCTTCGCTCTGGACATGTCTGCCATCTCACCTATGTCGGATGAGTGCGAACGTCTTTTTAGTAGTGCCAAGCTTACTGTTCTTGATCGCCGTGGCAGGCTGAAGGCTGATATTATTGAGGCGTGTGAGTGTCTAAGGGCCTGGTTTGGAAAGCCAGAGGTTGAGAACGATAGTGAGAGCGAGGACGGTAGGAATGACGACGATAGATTCAGCGTATCGCAGATGTAAATATACCTAGCTACCGACACCCATTTCCGTTTGTGTCTTCAGTCTCATCCAGCTTGTTGGTCTCGTTGGTCGGACCGGTCCGACCAACCGGTCCGACCAAAGTGGCTTGGTCTGGTCTGGTCCAACCCCCCAGACCAGACCAGACCAGACCATTCCGATCACTGCTTGTCAGTCCTCCGGAGACGGGTGGGGAAGACAGTGGGTGGCACTTGGTATTTGCGTTTAACGGCCTTGATGATGGCAGGCGTCGCTGGTGAGAGCGTCCTCTTGGCCAGCGGATGGGCCTCGTCAAGTGACTTCAGGCGGGCAGAGAACCACTACCACCTCGACCGACTAAGCCGGCCTGTCATCCATGTCACAGCTAAGAACGGCGCTCGCGGCACCGTTTACGACATGGGCTGGGCACCACCCTCCCTGTGTTATCATAATGGAGTTTGACAAGTACAGCGGTCCAGTGTTCCTGACCACCGTTGATGGCAGGAAGATTGTCCCGATTCTCCCAGTAGAGAGGGACTTCCTCATCGGAACCACTCCCTGCACTCGCACGCAGTTTCCCCTGATCGTATGCTACGCTATTACTGTTCACAAGTCGCAAAGCATCACTGAAGATGTGATCGTTACAGATCTCTCCTGCCGGGACTTTCAGACCGGTTTGAGCTATGTAGCTGTCTCTCGAGTGAAAACGCTCCAGGGCCTAATGCTGGATGGGCCATTTGATCGTAATCACCTGTTTCATGAGTCTCCTCCAGATGGTATGAAGATGAAGCTGCGGGACCAAGAGCTAAGGAAACGGCAGGTTCTTACACGGAATCCCTACAAGGTAGACCACGGTTCTGCATAAAAAAGTACAAAATTGCTCCGGTGATCAACTAGATAGCTAACTGATGTAATTTGCTGTAATAATTGGTTGGCCCACGGGCTCTCAGCCTTCGGATGATTCTACCCCTTGCACCGCCGCTCTTTGCAAGGGGTGACGTAGTATTTTTGGGAATTCCAAGCCTGATCTTTGAACACGACTCGGGCGGCTTGGTCTTGGTCAATGGGCAAATGACACGCCGTGGGGCTAGGGATGAGCCACTGCTGTTGTCGGATAAAACTGACTCTGTTGATAGAACAAGCAAACTTGGTGTAAATGCTGGTTGTCATGGCGTCGGCTATGAGAACTGAGAATAGCCGGGAAAAGCAATTATTTGCTTCGGACGAAAGGAAGTGTTTTGATATTAAAAGGAGAGCTGCAAACAGAGTCTGCAGCTCGAACAACAAGAATAACAATTTTGTAAAAGAGCTTAGTTAACAATGAGTCTCATAACGTGACAGCTGTACCCGTTCCCAAATCTAACCATCTGTCATATTTTAAATCACTGTACTGAGGTCAATCTAAAGTTCCAACTCATTTTCGCTATCGTGGTACATTTCTCTGTCTGCGCCCGCCTCAGATCAACTATCGACGTTTGAGACGTTACCAAAAAGCATTATTGCGACGCGGCCCGTATCAATTGCCTTAAACGGTGTATTCCTGGTCAGCGCTGCGTCCACTCACCGGCCATCCATCGGTTGACAAGATCGAGTGTGGCTTCGGGCTGGTCCAGGATCGCAAAATGGCCAGCGTCAAAGATGCGAGCAAAGGCGAAGTTGTCCGCTGCCTTGATCTCGCCGTAGTCGCCGCTGTTCGTGCCTGAGGTAACACGAATGCGTTGAGTCTGGGCCATGCTGAAGGCATCGCGACCTGGCCACTCGAGTGCCTCGGTCCAGGCCCGGTTGCCGAGCCAGTTGCAGATGAAATCCCCGTCGCCAGCAAACACAAGTACCGGAATCTTCTCTAGGGCCTTGGAGACCTGTTGCTGGAGGGGCTTCACCCAGTCACCTGTCCCCAGGAAATCGGAAAAAATGGATGCACTGCAAACTTCCCAGCGATCGACTCCCTCGACACCTAACGTTTTCATTACGTCCCTCTGGTTGAGCCAGCTCGTAATGGGTGGCACACTCTTGCTGCAGAAGTTTGTGAAGTTGCCACTGCATTGCTCGCGTAAGTTATATATATTGACCCCATTATCCGCCACAGGAGAAATGAGGGCATTATTACAGACGTCGAGCGCATGCGAACAAGTAGTTGCATCAGCAGTGTCGTAGCATGACTGGATCTGGTCTCGACATTTTGGCTCCACCTCTTTCATAGCCTGGCAGACGGTCTCGTTAACGACTGCTGCAATACCACCCTCGCCACAGGCCATGGGCCGATAAGATTGAAATTGAACTAAGGCATCGGTTATTCCATCTCCAATGATAGCGCTCTTGAGGTTCATGTTTCGGTCTTCATGGGAAAGCATCTCGGCAGCGATGGCAGGGACATAATGACCCGAGTACGAACTCCCAGCCACATGGAAGTCTTGCCTGGCGTACTCCGGGAATTGCTGGAAGAAAACTTGCATAGCCTTGTAGACATCCTTTGCAGCTGCCTCCGTAGAATTCACTCGCTGGCGGCTGCGCGAGAATCCGGCATTCACTGGTGAGTCGAGGAAAATTATAGACGCGCGGCTATTCCAGGAGAAAGGATTAGGAACCGGCTTGAGCTTCCCATTAATCCTAGCTGGACCCAGCTGCTGGAAGAGGCCGAGCATGGAGGAACACCCGGGGCCTCCCTCGATCCATAGGATCACGGGGTCCTTGGCGGGATCGTTACGAGACTCGAAGAACCCTGTCCAGGACGGTTAGTTATTATGAAAATCTGCTACTGCGATCATTGTTCCAGTTTAGTGCGCTGAAGTAACTCACAATAAAATAGGTGCTTGTCCTGCGCCTTGTCATCAAGATAGCCACTGAACTGCTTAACATTGTCGACACCCAGCGAGGAAGGGTCCGCCGTTTTTGCTTTCGGTTGGCAATTCCGGGGCTCCCCGCTTGGATTTGTGCGCTGGAGGTACGAAGCTACAGCCGCAGGCTTTCCGCTGTCTTGGATCGTGCTGACGTTACCGTTGTATGCAGCCAGGAGACCGGCTCCGGACGCAGAGCTGCCCCCGACCGAGGCCACCAATTTGGCGCCGAAAAGGAAAGCTAAGTCGGAAATCCGCATTTTTTTTTTCTTTTCAAGATCATCGATTGTCTAATGCCCTGTAAGGCGTCAAACGACGAAGGGGCAGAGAAAGAAGGGCAGAGGTAGCGAGCTGATATGACCCCAGCTGGTGAGGGTGTAAGAGCACGAGCAAGGTCGAGATGTTGGGCTAAATGATCGCTTGCGAGGGAAGAAGATTCCTTAGAAAAGCTCAGGAATACCTCCGTATTTATGCGACACAACAGAAGAGGAACAATGAATACACTGGGCCATTTCCCACAAACCTATTCGTTTTACAATGACGCCGTTTTTGCCAGTATCCATACGGTAAGGTTACTTCGTAGCTTCTTGGCCTCGTATTTTGTTTGCGGAAGCGCTAGGCTCCTCTCGGCTATGCTGCGGCAAAAATATCCCTCGGCTCTGCCACCTGCCCGGCTCTTCCCAATACCGCACCCGACAAGAGCATCCTGGCTCCCACTGGAATGGCCCCCCCCTTTGACTGGCTGAGCCCAGGATGGTCATCGATATGATCGATACGATACGATACGATATCGATATCGACGGGCGATATCGTCGATATCGTCGATATGGATGCACAGTTAGAATGTACGGTCACTCACTGTGGGAGATCAAAATTATTCCCAAAAATAAGGTACCGATTGTGCTATGTCGTTGCTGGAGTTACATCGACATCGGTTCACTACACAGTATAAACTGTGCAAGACAATACAAAGGAATTGCCAGCCTGTTGCCTCCGCAACAAGCCATGTCCTATTTTTAGAGTCCGAAATTTCGATTTACAAATAAAATTACCCTATTAGGGTTGCTCCAATTTCGGATATATTGTAATCGATATTGATATCGATATCGATATCGGTCGATACGATATTGATCGACGATACAAATCGATATACTTATCGATGACCACCCTGGCTGAGCCAACAAATTCCAGCTTCGTTCAGCATACATCGTTTGTGCTCGTGTGATGCACCTTTATCAAGTCTGTCGGGGCCGTATGCAGCCTTTGCCAAACGAGTCCGTTATCCATTTCTTTCGAAGCTGGGAAGGTATACGTCCTAGCAGAATCAGCTTATATCAATGCCCTCAGCTAATTGTTGTGATCTCTGGCACGTTCTGTCAATGCAAAGTCCAGTATGTTTGCTGCTGAAAAAGCCTCTGTCCTCAACTTGGCCACCTGACGAACGGTGGTGGTTAAATTGTGCGGAACGTACGACCCCCAGATCAGATCATCGGGGGACCCCTGCTGCCTGTGATGCTCGGCAGTCATTCACCGGAAGCTATTGGCGCAGTCACAGGGCACGGACTGCCAACGATACGAGCATAGACAAACATCGTACGACACCGCAATGGTAGCTCGATTCGAACCGCAGTATGGACTCGATGAAATGGAAGGATTGGCCCCGTACTTCATATCCAACGGCGTTGAGTTTTATCCGGGAGTGCAGGGGGTTGCTCTCATTTCATCCTGGTGTGCACGCAAATCCGCGTAATTGGCCGGGCGGTCACAGATATCGAACCTCATGTTGGCTGCCATCAGCAATTTACGCCATGTCGTCCGCTCCATCACTACTAGTATGCTTCGATTCTTGTGAATAGTGCCGAAGTGCTGGTCCGACGGCAGGCGCATCCTGTCGGATAAGGCTGCCACTGCTGATTGAAGAAAGCTGATTTGGTGTAATTGCTAGATGCCATAAAATCATAGATACAGAAGTTTGAAAAGCTGACTAACCACCTGTAATTTAATCAATAGGCTGGGATATCTTTCTAACAGAGATAAATGACATGAATCCCTTTGGCTAAGGCAATGACTATGCGGGCCGAACCACTTTGGTACGGGGCCTTTCGTACGGGGGCCGTGTGGCTGGTATTCCTAATTTGGCAGACGACGCCATTCCAGCAAGTGGCAAGCAGTACCGCATTGCTGCCGGAATATTCCAATGTAATTAGACCAAAATGCCACAAACCCTTTCATTTTATCAAACAATATATCGTGCATGTTACAATGAGCTCTCAGGAAACCATAGCTTTATTCACCTGTGCTGGGTGAAACGACAGCACAGCTGCCCAGTCGGTCCCTGAGGGCCAAAGGTGGGAGCCCACACCATTCGACCCCGAACTTCACTACGGCGCTGGAGACGATAATGCCTTGTATAATATTTTTGCGACATGGCCAGATAACTTCTTCAGCAGCCTTCCCAAGCCTCATGGCAACCGCGGTATCGATGAGCCTTATTTAGAATTGAGACAATCCCAAATATTCTTGGACGACTGCTTCCGCGGCAAGGGTACTCGGCGCTGCTGCACAACAACGATTCCCTGTCCAGATAAGCTGGACAGAGAGCGTATGCGCCAGCAAGTCCAATTGGAGGAAGCCAATACTTACATAACACCCAAAGCCCTCTTTCGGTCTGCTCTAGACCTCGCACGCGAGCAAGCAAAGCTTGACTCCTCATTGGCAAACGCTTTGGCTAGGCATCGTCGGACATCTGATCTGCGGAGGGCTACTTGTGAGAACCCAAGTGCATCACCCTCATTGATACAAAGGCGAGACCGACAGGAACATCAAGAACGTGACGACAACTCAGACACAGGCTCTAGTACTCAAAGTCAGTCTAACACCATTCTCAACCCGCCGATTCCTGGTCCCCTCACTTCATCAATACAGGCTCTCCAGTCCCAAGTCAACAACTTTGCAAAGGAAAACGGATTTGGAGTGGTCAGACGGAACGGCTCGGGTAGTAGTGTACGGAAAACCCGGTACGTATTTGAGTGTGATCGGTATGGCCAGCCGCGCCCATCCAGAGGGGCAGGGCTTCGCCAGAAACGCTCTCGGAAATGCGGTTGCAAGTGGAAGGTTGTGGGGGAAGCGTTAGAAGAGAACAATTATATGTGGACTCTGCGGGAGTTTGCCGACCTTCAGCACAGTAAACACAATCATGGACAGAGTATAAGTCTCTCAGCTCATCCAATTCACCGGAGGCTAAGCGACTCTGTCAAGGCAACGGTTGAAGCTATTAGCCGGCGAGTCGGCATACGGGCCCGCGATATACGTGGCGTTGTTAAAGAAAAACACCCCGGCACCGTCTATACGCGTAAGGACATCTATAACGCTAGGGCGCTCTTGCGCCGCGAGAAGCTTGACGGGTTGAGCCCAACAGCCGCCTTGATTAAGCTCTTCGATGAGAGAAGCATCCCATATATTGTCAAATGGTCAGACGCAGAGCCTGACCGCCTTGTTGGCCTTATATGGACCTTTCCATACTGTCTTCGCATGTGGAAACGATTTCCCGAAATCATGAGCTTTGATAACACGTACAATACGAATCGTTTCAAGCTGCCCCTCTTCCAGGTGACGGGGCAGACCTGTCTCAAGTCTATCTACAACGCCGCTTTCGGATTGATCGATAATGAGAGACGGGAAGGTTTCCAATTCCTCGCTGAGGGACTCAGACAGCTAATTGTGGAGCATGAAATCCAGTCACCGGACGTGATCATCACGGACTATGATAAGCAGATGAAGGCTGCATTGGATAGCCAGTTCCCCGGCAGCCAACAGCAAATTTGCATCCACCATGTCAACTCAAACGTTCTTCTCAATGCCAAACGGGTGGAAGGACGCAGAGGAGGAGGTTGACGGCTGTGGACATAACAGTTCCGACAGTGAACGGTCACAGGCGGCACTAACCTCGAGAGATATGGAAGCTGTCCGAGCTGTAGGGAAAGACGGCAGCCCGCCGTTGCGGACTGACCACACCTCACCTGTGCCACACAACTATCGCGGAGTCCTTGAATTATGGAAGTTCGTGGTCTTCGCACAGACTAAAGATGATTATGAGAAGGCCTGGGCGCGTTTATGCGATGAGTCCAATGACCAGCAGATAATTCTGATGTACCTTTACAATACTTACTTGCCTGTAAGTGCGCAATGGGCACATTGCTTTATCAAGAAGTACCGCAATTTCGGGGTTCGGGTGACTTCTGGCACGGAGGCGAGCAACAACAATGTCAAGAGTTATCTGCTCAACGGCATGAGCAATTTATACGGACTTGTCGAAGCGATCGAGGGCATGTTGGCTGATCAGCAGCAGGATTTCCTTGATAACTGCTCGCAAGACGAAGTGCTGACCGCACGGGCGTACTCCGGGCCGGGCTCAGAATATCTAGGGGAGCTTCGCATGGTGATGTCCCAGCCGGGGCTTAGTCTTCTCGCCAGAGAACACCGCCATGCGGTCAAGTCAATACCAAGCAGGTCCTGCCCTTGGCCAGAACCGATCGGAAAATGCAACGAGGACTGTACCGTCTCCTGGCAGCTGGGGATACCTTGTAGTCATACAATTTATAATAAGTTGGAAGCAGGAACATTCTTAACGAAATGGGACGTTCATCCTCGGTGGCATTTGAGGGAGCCGACTTCACGCAACCCCTACCGCAGAATACTCGATCCCAAGGTTGCAACAAGCCTTCGAGGGCGGCCGAAGAATGCCACGCAACCTGTCCCGGAGAGTATGGTAATTAATCGGCCAGCCAGTCAAAGCCGTGACGGCCTGGCAGCAACAGGCAAGACTATTAAAGAGAGCAAGGTTACACGAAAGAAGGCTGCCCTCGGACCAGGCAAACAGACTGGCGTACGACAGGCTGGCCGCAGGAGGCAGCTCAGCGTACGGAGGACCCGATCCGAATGGGAGATCATCAGCGAAGATGAGGCTCCGGAACCTGCCCCGAAACGTCAACGTCGAGGCTCTCGTAGGGTGCCAGCCGCTTCAGTGTCATCCGCCGCCAAGGCTCGAACCCACTACACTGGATAGCCACGTGGACCACATATAAATGGCCCATCTCTATTAAATCCATCTCCTCAGCGCTCAGATTACATAATATCCATTACATTCGTGCTTGAAATGGATGTAATTGATGTATTTAGGTGTATTTAGGGTAGGTACGAGGATACTCTCCGACCCGGTATTTTCAGCAGTCGGCATGGTATATTTTTGCACGGAAATTGATCTTAAATCGAGACACTTAAAGACCCTGGCCAACAACGCCGATCACTCCACAATTCATCTTACATTCTCGGCATGGGGCAAGAGATTCCTCGAATCTCCTGCTGTTTATTTTACAATTTTCTTTCTACGATGTAGTTATGCCATTCGATATGCCAGTCCAGTCAGAGCAGCAGAAGCTGCTCGAAGACCGTCTGTTTCGCCATTTCAAAGGCTGGACTTGGTCAGAACGCGCACGTGATACTAGCTCCTGGGTTTGGGACTTTGGCTACGATATTCAACGGCATGGCACACGGAAATGGATCTGCAAGCGCTGCATCCAACTAAATCGGCCTAGTATCGCAAGTTTTGCGTCGTCAGGCCTTCAGAACGCCGCAAATCATCTGTGGCGTGAGCACAAAATACCAGCGCCAGCACGGGAGAAGAGGAGCACAGCACAGCTGAAGTCAGATGGCGCACTAGAACCGAAGCAGCCGACTATTGCCTCTGCTTTGAAACTGAACGTTGATAAGCCTAGGGAACAGACTATCGCGAATTGTTTCATCTCACGGTTTGATAAACAGCACTTCCAGAGGATGCTAGTGGAATTAATCGTGAGTAGCAACCAATCCTTCTCCTTCGTCGAGAACCCCGTCCTCCGAGAAATCTTCGACTATTTGAATCCGTCAGTTTCGATTCAGTGTGCCAACCTGAGCGGCAGTGCCATTCGATACAAGATTATTCAAGAATATAACCGCCACAAGCAGAGGGTTGTAGAAGTGCTGAGGAACTCCTCCGGACTACTCCATATATCATTTGATGGCTGGACGTCTCGAAATAAGCTCGCCCTGTACGGGATTGCCTGCTTTTTTAGAGATGAGCAGGATCGGCCATGCAAAATCATAATTGGGGTTCCAGAGGCTCATCGCCACTTCGGCTCAACCATTGGCGGAGAGGTTCTCGATGTCCTAAATGCTCTTGGTGTGCGTCGAGAGAAGATTGGCTATTTCACCCTGGACAACGCCGAAAACAATGATACGGCAATGGATGTTATCGGTGCTGAGCTAGGATTCAATGGCCGGCTACGCCGAGGACGTTGTATGGGCCACACAATTAACCTGTCAGCCAAGGCGCTCTTGTTTGGCAAAAACTCCGACGCGTTCGAGCAGCAATTATCAGGTGCAGAAGCTTTATCTGATGATGAATACGCTCGATGGCGTAAAAAAGGGCCTGTTGGCAAGTTACATAATATAGTTGTCGATGTGCGCCTTACCCATCGGCTACTCTACTTATTCAAAGAGGTCCAGAGAGTAGGCGGCTTCGCATCAAATCCTGTTCACATTGTACTAAGTTGACACATCAAACAGGAAGAAATTGATCGCGCCACTACCCTCAAACTTCGATCGAAGAAATCGCTCAAGTTAATCGTCGACAACGACACGCGCTGGCTGTCGCAACTCTACATGATCCGTAGGGCCCTGCGGTTAAAAACATCGATCGAACTACTATTGATCAGGTACAAGGCCCAGTGGGAAGATGAAAATCGGTCTAAAAAGACTGGTGAAGTAACGCAAGCCAAGTTGGCAAAAAAGCCACGCATCCTCCGTGACGAGAATCAGCTCACGGACAAAGACTGGGAGGTCCTCTACCATTTGGAGGCTATACTGACGGTCTTCGAAACTGTTGTGAAGACGCTGGAGGGCGACGGGCACATCCGTAAGCGCAAGCAGGGTTGGACCGGTTCCTACGGCAATGTATGGGACGTGGTGCTTGGGTACGAGCTGCTTCTTAACACTCTGGAAGAGTATAAAGAGCTTGCTGCTGGTTTTCCCGATGCAGAGTACTTGCGCATTGGAATCAACCTTGCTTGGGATAAGATGGATGAGTATTACCAACGGCTGGATGAGACGCCGATATACTATACAGCCATGGCACTCCATCCGGCTTATCGCTGGGACTGGTTTGATGAGACGTGGTCACATAAACCTGGTTGGGTGAAAAAAGCAAAAGAGATGGTTGCTGATGTCTGGTTGTCCGACTACGCCCACCTTGAAGTTAGGACTACCAGCAGCAGGAGTGACGACGAGCCACCAGCAAAGCGGTCTCGGTTTTTCAACCCGTTCGAGAAGAACAGTCGTCTGCCAAGCTCAACACCAGCCCACGCAAGCACTATAATGGGTGACGAGTACCAGGCGTGGCAGATGGATCGTGAGGCAGGTGACAGCAATGTTCGTGATCCAATCGGTTACTGGATTACGAAGAAAGGCAGATATCCGAGGTTATCCAGGATGGCCCTGGACTTCCTGACGATTCAGCCAATGTCAGCGGAATGTGAGAGGCTATTTTCAGCAGCTGGCAAAATGGTCTCGGCATTGCGTACAGACCTGGATGCTGAGATTATCGGAATCTGTCAGGTTTTACGTTCTTGGTATCGTGCAGGCCTCATCAAGAACCTGGATCCATTGCTTCACTCGCATGTTGAGACTCAACTGGATGGAGTTTACGCGACTCTGAGCGACAATGAACTGGCACTTGCCCAGTCCAAGTGGCTATTGGACGGCGAGGACAGCGCCAGCGAGGAAGGTGATTGGGCACCGCAGCAGGCGGGGGACGAGTTAGTAACAAAATGTGAAAGTGAGGCCGAATAGGCGTGATCCGGTGAACAGTCTCCAAAATGCATTTGTACATACATGTGTACATCCACTCCACTCAACTTGGAAATGATGCACATCCACCGAGTAGAGGTCTGATATGTAGCACATCCACTCGACTTGGCCCAAATGTGGATGGGTGTAGTGGTTTCGAGCCTTGTCCGCCGCAACAAATTTGGGCCATGAGACAGAGTGTGAGGATTGTATCAACGTACGTTTGTGACTCGATCCGCAGTAGGCATCCCGGTAAATGCTTGTACAATTCTGGACTGTATTGGCTAGGAATGAGTCTCGTGGGGTAGCTAGTTGGCGAAGCGGCCCATCAGGGCAGTGTATTAAATCGAAGCTTGTTTTCAATGCGGTACAAATAAGGCTCAATTATTGTGCGCCAAGTAATCACGCCAGTGAACTCGTGGCTTGACAGCGACTTAGCCACACGGCCCCCCTTCGACGGCCCCCGTAGCAAAGTGGTTCGGCCCGCATCAGTGTATTCATCAGCCCAGCCTCGCTTAATTTTGCAGGGGTTTTACCCAGCCTCCGTTTAAGTCCGAAGTTTTGTTTTTGGGATATATTACGCTTTACACTGGATATATCGTACTAGACAATGTTGAAAAAGGTAAACAAGTAATGCCTCTACTAGGTTCTGAAATCAATTTAATCACATGTCCAGGTTGTGATGCTCTATTTCGTTTTAAGTGTTTACTCAGCCTAGCCTAGCCTAAGGGTCAGGCTGAGGCGAGGCGGGGCTTTTGAATACACTGGCCCGCATAGTCATTGCCATTAAGAATCATGGGTTATTTGTTGTCGAACTCGATGCCAACAACGGCCCGCTGAATGCGCACTGGGTTTGCCGTCTTTGCGATGACAAGGGCCAGGCAGTATTCTTTGCTGCGAGTGCTACTACATCCGCTGCTGATCACCTTCGCAAGTATGTCTGTCACTGCCTTTTTGAATAGTAGCTAACATGCAAAGAACACATAGGGTCTTCGAAGGCAGCCCTAATGCTGGCAGCGACCCGTCGACTGGCGAGTCTGATCGATGTAAGCGGCCTCGTTTACACTACAGCATTGTGCCGAAAGCCAAGGTCAACATAGTACGGGAACTCAGCGTAGGTCTGATCGTCAATGCTGATTTGCCCTTCTCTGTCTTCACGGATCCGTTCTTTGAGCAGCTTGTCTGGCAGCTTGATCCTCACGTCGCTGGTCAGGTGCCATGGAGTCGACACTCGATGAGCCGTCATCTAAATGATGTTTACAATTCCAGGAAGAGCATAATTAGACAAGAGCTCCGTGATGCTCTCACGAAGATCCACTTAGGATTTGATCTATGGACATCCCCTAACCGCTATGCTATTATGGCTATCACAGGCCACTTTCTCGATCGCCAAGGGTGCCATCAGACGCGTTTGCTTGCCCTGCGCCGTCAGCTGGGGTATCACAGCGGCGGAAACTTGGCTGTGACTCTTCTTGAAGTTGTTAGGGAGTGGGAAATAGAGGACCAGGTCGGAACCGTTGTCTCTGATAACGCCACAACTAATGATACGTGCCTCCAACACTTTTACCAAAGTCTTGACCCAGACTTGAGGCCGACAGATGTTCGTGCTAGGCGCATGCGCTGCTACGGTCATGTTTTGAACCTGGTCGCGCGAGCATTCCTATATGGGGAGGATTTTGAGGCATTTGAGGCCGAGTCGCAGGTCCATAACCTTCTTAGCCGCCAAGAAGAAGACTTACGTCATTGGAGGAAGAAAGGACCTGTCGGCAAACTTCACAATGTGGTGAAATTTATTAGGTCGTCCCCACAGCGAAGCGAGCTTTTCAAGCGTGTCGCGCATGAAAATGATGAAATGCAGGGCTTTCAGCTCGCTTTTGAGTCAACGGCAGAGCTTGAGGTGGTCATGGATAACAACACAAGATGGAATTCCACTTACCTTATGATCTCCCGAGCACTGGTCAAGCAGGGCGATCTCAGGGCGTTTATGGTCCACCCTGACGTAGAAGGTAATTTACCACAGGATGATGTCTTAAATGCCGATGACTGGCGTTTACTAGGAGAGGTTAAGCATATCCTTGAACCACTTTATCTGCAGACCATGCGGACACAAGGATGGGGCAGAGGGGATGGCCATGGACGTCTATGGGAGGTAATAACTTGCATGGAATATCTCTTAGAACACCTGGAGGACTGGAAACTATTCTATAATAACATCACAGAGGACATAGTCCAGCAGGATGCAAGGAAAACGGTGGAATATCCTCATGGGCGTCCAAACCGCGCTCGCCAACGTCCTGCTCGCCTAAGCGACTGCGAGGTTAATCTGCCTTCGCAGCAGCCACAGGAGAGATTGTTACCGGAACATGCTTCTGACGAGTATGCTAAGCCAGGTAAGCCAGCGAGTGTATCTAAGGCGGAAGACATTGGAGATGATCACCGCCACTATCTTCGGCTGTGTATTACAAATGCATGGCAAAAGCTGAATGAATATTACGGTAAGCTGGGAGAATCTCCGCTGTTCTCTGCAGCGATCATCCTACACCCAGGACTTGGTATTAGGTATCTTGAGATAAATTGGGCGACGGAAGAGCAGCTTGTGTGGGTGCGAGACGCCAAAACGGGGTTATCTAGGTATTTTGACCGTTGGTACCGTCGGTCCACACCACCAGGGGTGTGTCAGCAACCAACCCCGCGAGGCGCAACGGCGCTATCAACAGTTGAAAAGCGGTATGAAGAGAGTGAGTTTCGGCAGTGGGTGAAGAGCAGAACGAGCAAGGCGACAGCTACAGGTAGTGAGCTTGACCAATACCTGCGGATGGAGCCGCAGGACACAGATGATCCCGTGAACTGGTGGGTAGCACATCAAGGCTCATTCCCATGCTCAGCCAGCTAGCACTCGACGTTTTTGCAATACCGGCGATGGCAACTGACTGCGAGAGGTCATTTAGCCTCGCTAAGTTGTCGTTGACATCACAGAGGCTTTCGATGAGCCCAACGACACTAGAGGCGCTTCAGTGCCTTAAAAACTGGACTAGGCGTGGTGCCGTGAAGTTGGGATCTGGGGGTTGGTGTCAAGGGGTGCAGGATACAGGCTTGGGTGACGGTAGTAGTGATTAGCCATGGATTTGAAATACTTGATCAAATATACCAAACAAGCAAATATAGCTAAGAATTCTATCAAACAAACAAATATGACCCCGGATTTGATTTGTTTGATTTGAGAGCAGCGCTGGGCTCAGCTCTACATTTCTCTCCCATCTGATGCACCCAATGGACCCCTCGCCAGTTGCGCGGCTTCACCAAGCTGCCGCTAGCTTCTGGCCAGAGCGGTAGCGCCACTTTCAAGCTTCGCCGCCGCGATTTGAGCTATTGGGACACAGGTGCGCAGGAGTGGGTTGTCCCTGCCGGAGAGTTTGGCGTTGCCGTTGGGGCGTCCAGTCGCGACATAAGACTCCAGGGAAAGCTGGCTGTTACACCCAAAGCATAATTATTTGTTGCCTGGGCCGCCACAGGTATGAGAATAAATACTTGGCCGATTGACTTTATGTGCAACATCCGAGTGAAGAATTCTGGCAGCAAACGGCTGTCCGCCCAGCAGCAGGGGTCATCATCACCAGATAGCACTGAAAAGCCGTCGCGTATACCGTCGTCACGGCTAAGTGCCACTTGATTCGTCACACCTTCGATGACTTCCCAAGTTCAGGTTAACGGCATATATGCCACACCTTGAACATGACTACTTGCCGGTAGATATTAATCAGACTGCGCTATGTGCATTTTATTTTCAGCCTCCGAGTCTGCACCGACATACTGGGATCCCTCCAGAACACGGCTAGGGGAAAGTGACACAGACGCTATGATACCACTGTACCTAATATTGTCTTCCATACCTCTCGTCGGTCTCCAGCGAGTCGGCTATGTCCACCACCCCCCCCCCCCCCCCCCAAACAAAAAAAAAATCCATTTACTAGATAGACCTCGCTAACTAAGCTGTAGGTTTCGCGAAACACGCCGCCTACGACGCCAGCAAACACGGCATGGTCGGTCTCACCAAAGCGGCGGCCCTCGAAAACGGCGATCGTGAAATCCGCGTCAACTCTGTCGCCCCCGGCGCCATCTACACGCCGCTCATGCAAAAGAATTGGGATTTTGTAGGTAGAGCCAAAGACGCGCCGTTCGATGATCCTTCTGCATTTAAGAGACAAGGTACGGCGGACGAGACGGCAAATGTTATTGTGTTCCTGCTGGGCTCGGAGAGCACGTTCGTGAGTGGGAGTGTGTACCAGGTCGACGGGGCTTGGATATAAGGGTATGACTTGAGGGCGGATAGAAATGCACGCAGGGGTTTAGAGATGTTCAATACAGCGGGCGTTTACACAGAGAACACATGGCTGTAAGGCAGCGGCGGTCCAAGTGTCATCACAACTGATGATGTGGATTCCTGTCCAGCGTGAGACACATGCAGTGGGGAGGAGGAGGCTTAAACACTCCCAGTGTTGGTGAATGTTTATGCGACGCCTTTTGGCCTCGAGTAACAACTCACAACGAGACTAAACGAAGCGGCGGATCCTGCCGACTATCCGGCCTCACACAGATGAACGTTATTAACAACATGTATTCACCGGCCCCCTGAAGGAGTACAACCAAGATAGTACATTGAAAGGTTTCGAATAAAGTATTGGTTAGTTAGTAACTTCATAATAGTTAAATTACCAAACTGTAGGACATAGGATCTAGGACTTCCAATTTGCACCATCAGCATCTCACCCTCCGACACCATGACCTCACTCCTGAGTGGACACAACCACCTTGTCCACATCCACGCCTTTCTGCTTCTCAACATCCTCAGCATGGTCAATCATCGGGTCGATACCAACGTCCGTGACGGTATATGCGTCAATGGTATTCTTGTACCACGGCCAAAAGTTGACTGCTAGTGCATATGTCCATGCACCGATAAAGAAGCAAAGAGGCACAACCATGGATAACCCAGTTGAGTGCATGTCGGCTACACGACCCATCAGCGGCGGCACGGCCGCGCCGCCAAAAACACCTGCGATAATATACCCTGATCCGCGCTTCGTATGACGGCCAAGCCCGCGCATACCCAGAGCAACAATGGTTGGAAAGCAGATGGACTCGAAGAACAAGGTCACGTACAGCAACGCCACACCGGCATTACCGCCCTGTGTAATGGCCGGGGCGAGGAAGACCATGCAGAGGGTCAGGTACACGCCGAACACTACTCTGGGCTTGATAAAGTGCATCAGACCAACACCCGCAAATCGGCCAGCAGCAAATGCGCCTTGGGCACCGGCCAGGAACTGTGAGCCCAGCGAATTGCTCGTTCCCGGTCGTGTCTCCGTCACATAGTTGATGAAGTAACTAATCATTACAGCTTAGCAACCAATGCTTCACATGCTGTTCCTCAACGGTGTATTCTCTTACCTTGCGATGGCGACTTGGGCGCCTGTGTAACAGAACTGAGCAAATGCAGCGTGGAACAGTCTGTATTGCTTTATGAAAGGCAAGTTGTTGTCTGCGG
Organism: Pochonia chlamydosporia 170; assembly: GCF_001653235.2. Lineage (NCBI taxonomy): Eukaryota > Fungi > Ascomycota > Sordariomycetes > Hypocreales > Clavicipitaceae > Pochonia > Pochonia chlamydosporia. The sequence goes on from NW_019154050.1 coordinate 214,727, forward strand.
CGTTGGCTTCCGAGGCTTGAAATTCCATGTCCGCGTCGGTAATTTCGGGTATGTCAGAAAAGAAAAAGATTGTGGCCAAGATGAAGACGAAAGCTGCAATAGCCAAGTATACCCACTGCACATTGCGGAGAGCATCTTCATCGTTGAATTTGAAAAAGACATATGAGCCCATGACTGGTGCAACTACGGAGCCAATGCCGTTGAAAGCTTGCGAAATATTGATTCGAATTTCGGCAAATTTGGGAGGCCCGCACACTGCGAATGGTGTCAGAGGCCCGTTGCAAAAATGTCCAACCCTACCTTCAAGTAAAGTAGGGACTTACCGGTGATATAGGGATTGGCGGCTGTCTCCAGGGACCCCAATCCATTGCCGATGATGAAAATGCAAGCGCAGAATCCTCCAAAGCTGTGCGCCTTGATGGCAGGAATAGTGAGCAATGCTCCAACACCTGCGTGATTTGATAAACAACCAGCCTTTACAAGAGCGTATCAACAGGACCAGAATTTGCTCACCATACAGGCAGAGTCCCCAGATGAATACGGCACGGTAGCCAAAATGGCGCAGAATCCAAGCTGCATGGCCCAGGGAAGCTAGAGGGTAGGCACTGAAGCTCGATTACTATTATGCGAAACGCCAACTCAAGTATGAACGTACCCAAAGTAAGCTGCTTGAAGACCAGCAGATCTCGACTTGTCAATTCCTAGGGTATTCTGGAAGTGCTTGTTCAATGTATCAAGCAATCCGTAAGAAAAGCCCCAGAGAAAGAAGAGAACCGTGACGAGGCAGATAGGGACCAGAGACTGACGCAAGGTCATCTCAGCAGCATTAGTTCTGCTATCATCACGGACGCGAAGAGACCGCCTCTTCCAGAACGATGGTTTGGTAGTCATAATTGCAACGAGCACGACTTCAGTATCCAGCAGGAGATGGACAGTGACAGAATTAAGAGCTGTCGCTTAATGACAAGATCCGCAGTTCTAGTTCAGCAATACGTGGGACCCTTTCCACTGGTTGAGTGCTTAGGTAGTTTTCTGGGAACCCAACTATTTATGCTCAGGCATAGTCCATTTGGGCATTCCCCCAGGACTGCGTACAATATTGCCAGCACGGAATCGCTTCACAGTAAACAGCTGTCTAGGCCAAGTAGTATGGGGTGGGAAGAACTCCACGGCCTCCACACCCGCCCTTGTGCAGACGGTCTCCATATCTTTCCGTAGACTGAGCCAGAAGTTATCAACCCTCTGGGCCTTCTATGGCGTGGTTAACTTTTTCTGCCTTGTCTCAGCTCAGTTCCAAATGACCGTCGGATAAATTCGAATGGTTCCGCCTGCCTTCTCGAAACCGCATTTCCAGGATGGATTGCGCTTTTCGTCTCGCCGTAACCCTCTTAGTGCGAGCGGGGAAAGCTGGGGTAATAGATGTGATGTGGCGCTGAAGATTGTCGCCCCAGATTAAACGAAACAGGCGAATGAAACCATGGTCTTGGACATTTACGAACATGCGGCGACAAAAATGCTCTTGAAAAGGATGGTGATGGGTTAAGCGAATATTGCGAGTGGCTTAACAAGGAGCGCGAAGAGGAGTACCAGGATAAATACAACACATGGGACATGTGTCGTGCGAATCTCCAGAGAGGTCAAGTTTGGTAGTGGCTGTTTGTGATGTCAGTGCTGGTAGAATTTTGTCCTCATTAATTGACTCCAGATTTATGCCTTCGCGGCTGAACTTGGATTTTGCAGAAAACAACGGTGGTGTCTATCGGGGTCTCCAACTTTGGCCGGGCTTTGGTGGGAGGTTCCCACCCAGTGCCCGTAGGCACGCCATTTGTGGCCAGGTCCATGACTCGCGCGAGAGTGGTTGGCGTCAATAGCTCCCTGGAGCTTGGCCACTGATGTCGGTCCGGGCATCCATGTTTCTAGCTGAGATGGCTGGATCGGTGGAGCTTGTCAACCTGAGGTGAAAGAAAAGACCCTGACGCCAGTGGCACTACCCGCCACGGCACGAATTCTCCCCACATTCGCTTCTCCTTGCTGGCTTGTTCCTCTCAATATGAGGAAGCAACGTTAGAAAAGGTTCGGCTGAATCTATTGGCTTTGGTACGAGTGCAGCCATCTTTGTACGCCAGTTCACACACAACATCTGCCCAGAAACCCTCAGCCTCTGTCTCGATGCTTTACAGTCGCTGTTTAATTCCCTTCCTGTTGCGTCCCATGATGTGCTCCAGCCAATGGGTTGAAGTGAAACAACGGGACCATGCCGGAGATTGCCAAATCATACCTGATTTCGTCTCGACTTGCGTCTGGATATTTCGGGTTCTGCTTAACCGCCTCGGAATACCGGCTCTGCGGCCGAAAGCTTCTTCCCGGAACACTGCGAAATCGAATCATTATCTCCGTCAAATGAACCTCCTCGAGCATGGACAGCAATATCCCGGACCGTGGGCCTGCTGTTTTCGCCGTCACCACTGGGACGTTCGCGCTGACATCCTGCTTTGTCGGGGTCCCGCACCGTTTGCCGGTATGGAATCGTTCGTAAAACCGGTTGGGACGACAAGGTCATGATGGTGGCTTGGCTCATCGCCTTCTTCCTTTCATCACAGTCGACCTTGGCGTCGCTACTGCCCTCGGTAAGCACGACAATGATATTGCAGACCATGACAGGGCCACTCTTCGATGCTGTGAATACGTTTTCTATGTTTTATATGTAAGTTTGTCAACGGACATCAAACAATACCTTATCAGTCATTACAGAAGAAACAACACGGAATTCTCGGATAAAAATGTAACTAAACAACAGGATTCATAACACAAGAAACTTCAATATTTTGACTACAAAAGCAATTATATTGAGGGGCTATCGGATGTAACTAGAAGAAAAATCTCGGCAGTTACTTTTCACTAAACTGCAAGACAGCTATAAAAAGGAAGAAAGGTTCCATCTAGTTATATAGAAAAACAAGGACCAAAAAATCCACTATCCAAAGATATCTAGCTTGTAACTTGATAAAGTTCTTACATGCTTCCACCAGCACCAAAGTGCTGTAGCCGATATGTGAGTGTGGGCATCATCAATAAGTGAACTGAGAACATTTACTCAGGAGCTGTGGGCCACACGGCTAGCGCCGAAAGAAGGAATTGCCGTCGACAGCTCCTCCAACTTTTGCAGCGTCGCACCTGACGCGTTGTTGCGGATTCTGCACCTTGAGATATTGCGAAGCCCAGTCAATTGAATACGACCCAACGCCGATGCTATGCTAGGAATAAAGCTTTTATGCGTCGGGAAATACGCTTGTGACTAGCAATCGGCTTCCCTTCCGGCCCGATCACTTCTATTCTCGAGCGGCGCTCACCCTCATGCAGCCAATGCACTACGAGCATCAGCGGTCAGAGCTTTCGTCGTGTAAACTGGGTTTGTGGGACCGAGAATATAATTGGTTCCGACACACATCCCAGGATCGTGCCATGATGGCGTACCGCATTGGCGCTTCAATGGGGGAACTTACCTGCATGTAAGTACCAGGACGTCTGCTCTTCCGCGTCTCCTGTCGTGTCGTACGAAGCACTGGTGAAGATTGAGAACGGCAATAGTCCGAAGCCTTGCGGTGTGGGGATGCGGAGTGCGGGGTACAGCATGGCGGGATTCAGCAGCTTCTAGGTACATGCAGGCCTGCCAAGACGAGGCGTTGGACATTTGCGCTAGTAAAAGGATGGGATGACCAGCTCGGTATTATGACGTCATTCATGAACGGCCAGGGCCCGCCAGCGCCAGCAGTTCCCAGTGGCGCCTTAGCCTATTCCGTAGCAGTGACCGCTATTTGTGTGTTAATAAGGTGTTCAGGACACCAAATTAAGGGTTGGGTATGAGTATCACGTTGCCCGAAATTGCTCTCGCTTTGAACCTGTTGCTGGCGCACAATATGAACCGACTGTTGCAAATGCGTTTGCCGATCGCTCTACGCTGTACGCCAGCTAGCCAAACTTCGTAACTTCGTGTGCACCAGCCCCATGACGATTTCGACGGCCTCAGCTGAGGCTTGGGACCCCACAGGATCCTACGGCTCTGTATGGTTAATCGTAAGCGTATGCTGAGTCGGCCAGGACTGGCTAGAAGTCCATTGTTAAGTACTCGTAGCCGAGTCTTCGTAAACGCCCCGACTTTTTAATCGTCAGGGCCTAATTTAAGATTTAGAGCGCACGTGGATTGCGGGGATGGAATGGGGCCGCCTAGTATGGACCCCAAACTTCCGATACAATCTGACGGAGTTTTAGTGGGAATGGACTGCTGTGGGCCTCAGAACATGGGCAGGAGGCAACGACACAGAGGTTCTTGGAAGCCGGAGCGGGTGGAAAACTAGGTGATATATGGTCGTCCTTGCTCATAACAGCATCAGCGAGCGACCATGAAAAGATAGTCGTGCTACTCCTTGGTGTAGAGAGCGCGGATATTGACCCCAAAGATGCGCGCAACCCAGGGTGCGTAATCAACCAATTCAACTCGACTGATACCTCGTCGCAGTTGGATTATCATCCCGCCAAACATACTTCAGTTGAATGGAACTTTTTTTGCTCGACTACAGAGGGGAACCGAGCTGCAACCGCCCGTCTGTCGGATTTGAACGGCCAACTGGATACTACGCTTGAGGTAGAATTTACCGACGGGCAATTCGAAGTTCATCATGCAACTCACCTCTCGAACTTTTCCTGCTCCTGGGCAAGCTGGATGGTCAATTCCGCAATAAAACATACTTCTAAGCACGAAAGTTTTGGAAGTCGTACAGTACATTACTCTAAAGCACCCCCCGGGCCCGCGGTGACGGAACGCTAGGGCTTGGTTTCTACCATTCCGGCAATTTGCCAAAAAGACACAGTGTTCCATCGCCAGCTCGAAACCCAAGCCGCTATATGAGCCAAACTGTGACAACCGCCAACTTAGAACAAAAGTGCGGGCAGCAATTACGACGCTGAACAAAAAAGGCTCCCCCGCGACAAAGGGCAACTTCCCAATGGGACGACGCTGCCAACCCACTTCCCCCATGGGACGGCGCCGTCCCACTTCCCCGCAAGCAACATCCGACGGATCAACATGTATATGTCTTATTAAAGTAATCGACGCCCGTGTCGTTCATTAAAGGGTTTTCCACCGTCGGATAGCGCAACGAATCGGCGTTGTCACTAGGTGACAAAAATATAAATATCTCCCTAGGAAGTGATGTTTCGAAAAGCCTTACCTGCAGCAGGACGAACTAGTCGAAGCCTCTAACCTACAATATGCGCTTCCAATTTGTCGCAGCAGCAGGCCTTCTGCCATTGACTGCGCTCGCGGAACCCTGCCAGCGTACGTAAACCTTCCACTGCAGGGAATTAGTACTGACCTTCACAGCATACAAGATAAGCATCACCGCCGCTAAATCCTCCACAAGATGGACGGACTGCCAGCCCGGGGAATGCAACGGAAGGATGCAGATGTTCGACATTACCGTTAACAACACCGGTACCACCTGGGTAGTTTCTCAGCCATACGTTGCCGTCACCATTGAGGGCGACGGCCTCACAACGCACCGACATGGCAAGATTATGCGGCTTCGACCCGGCGACTCCGCCACTGTGGAACTCGGTGTACAGACCGAGGTTGTCCATATTGACCGACCGGTCAATGCCACCGCCCACTGGGACGACGGTGGCTCTTGCCAAGGCTCTACTACCTTTGGCTTTACGGCTTCATATGGAATCCCGGATTACCAGCCCAACGTCGCCTCTGTGAGCAACCACGAAGCTCCGAATTGGTATCGTGACGCCAAGTTCGGTATATTCATACATTGGGGGGTATATGCCGTGCCGGCATACAAGAATGAGTGGTAAGCTACGTGCCTTGACATTCTTCTTCCCAACTGACAATATAGGTACTGGCGGGCACAAGAGACCAAAAACTCGGATGTCTATAACCACCATCTGGCGACATATGGTCGGAATGTCGTCTACGATGACTTCATCGCCAATTTTACAGCCGCCAACTTTGACCCTAAGGCCTGGATGGACCTGATCAGCGATACTGGCGCTCAGTACTTCGTACCTACCACGAAGCACCACGACGGATTCGCCCTATTCAACATGTCCTCGAGTATTTCGAACCGAAATTCAGCCAAGCTGGGCCCCAAGAGGGATCTCCTTGGCGTACGTCCCCCACTTCCTTGCCATTGTCGTTACTAACACTCCTTTAGGAGCTCTTCGCGGCCGCCAAGCAACATCATCCTGAGATCCACCGCGGCACATACTTCAGCATCCCCGAGTTTTTCACCCCAGCGTCCCCCCAAAACGGTGAACTCGAAAGCGTCCACACCGGCAACTTCTACCAGGGTGCCCCGAAGAACGCATACACTGACAAAGAGGTCCCGTACACCGGCTTCGTTAACAATAGCTTCATTTCCGGTATCCAGCTACCCCAGATGAACATCTTGGCCAACGACTACGACACAGAACTCATGTGGTGTGATATCCCCAGCCTGTCGATGGCAGACCAGTTCGCAGCCAACTTCTTCAATAAGGCCTTCAGAGAGAATAAGCCGGTCGTCATGAATAACCGCTGCGGCGTCGTGAGCGGCAAGAAAGTCCCGGGCGATTACGGCACCCCCGAAAATACAGCCAACCTCAGCTTCGATCCTAAGCTGTGGGAAGTGTGCCGCACCATGGATCCCAACTCTTGGGGCTACAGAGCCGATACGCCTGACTCCGCTTACATGACCCCTAACACCATCGTGTACACGCTCCTCGACGCCATATCCAAGGGTGGTAACCTATTGTTGAACGTAGGCCCTAAGCCAGATGGTACGATCAAGGAGATCATGCAGACTAACCTGCGTGATGCCGGCAAATGGATTAAGTCTCACTCTGAAAGCATTTTCGGTACTAAGTACTGGCCTCTTGGCAAGGGTGGATCTGGCAACTTCCGGTATACCGAGACTGATCAGGCATTCTACATCCACTGCCTCACGAAACCGAGTGGATCCATCAACATTACCGACCCGATCCCTTGGATGCAGGGCGATAAAGTCACCGTTGTGGGTGGCCGCAAGAATGGCACTATGGTTAGCGCTAGCGCGTCTGGTAATAGCATCCTTCTGGATGTACCTCAGGAGATTTCCGATGCAGACCAGTATGCTTGGACCTTCAAAATCACGTACTAAGCGCGCCTTTTTACTTCTGTAGTGTGCAGCTTCTAGAACTCGCACCAAGACTGGGCACGAGCTTCCTGTTTCGCATACGTTAGTTTGTATATAATATTTACACATACTTTCACATCCGGTAGCGATGTTGTACCTCTGCGTGCAGTTGATAAAACTCCTCACTACATCCATGCCATCCATGGGTGGGATATCAGCGGTCGTGCAGTCAGTGTTGCTAATAATATAAACAATATGATATTGGCAATATAGACCCCCTCGCAATATCATTGTATTGTCAAGAGGTGCATATTGTATTACCCCATATGACATTGAGCCATATTGACATTGCACAGTCATGGTTCAAGCGGACAATTTGCTCAACCAGCTGCTCGGCGGTACGTGGGATCGCATTGGCCCCGGAATAGACATGAAGCGGATCGTCGACAGTACGTCGAGAGTTGGGGCGGGCCATTCGTTTGCGACGAACGACAAGAACGCTTGGCTAGAGGTCGGGCCGGGCAGAGTTCTGCGTTCTATGGGGGCGTCAATATTTGACAAGAAGACAAACCAGCGGAAGCAGGCTGGCGTGCGAAGGTGGATGCGGCGGCTGCATGTATTCCGAGAAGCATTAATGCTCCTGTCACATATCTGGGAAGGGCAACCGGTTGTGGACCCGAAACGGTAACATTACGGCACTGTGACACATGGCAACTGCTCCATAATGTCTTCCTCTACGACGGTCAGGTTATGAGACCAAACAAACAGCAACGCGGCCAGATGTACCGCCAGAAGCTGGCATGGGAGAAGAAGAGGCGACAGGCCAGAAAGGGACGGAGGGAGCAGATGGATGATTGGGTCAAGGTGGCGTTGAGTGATTGGTTGAGGAGAGAGACTACCTTGCTGCTTATGGAGTAGGGTTAGATTAGGGTTAGCATTATTATCTAAAAGCTATCTTGCTAGACTGATTCTAACTAAGCTAGATAGATAGGTTGCAAAAGGAAAGCTAGCAAAACTAAGTACATAAAGAGAGGGTTTTGTCACGGGCTATGCCCGATGCTGTGGACCCGGCTCTGCCGGGCCCGGAGCTTCGGCGCCGTGCAGACGGTCGGTTGTGTAATTGGATTAATTTCGCCTAAGTTGCCACTGCAACTTAACTGCGCAAGCTCGAGGCGAGCCTCGAGCTTGCTCTTCTCCTTTCTTTCTCCCTAGCTTTAGATAGACAATCATACGGCACCCTTATGTTGAACAAACAGCGGCGCAGCCTCTTACAAAAAGAGGCAGATAGAATAGCAAGGCTAGATCTATTGCAAGAGATAGAGAAAAAAGAGGTAAAGAGGCAAGCAAGAGAGCTAAAGAGCTTAAAGCTATAGCTAGATATAAGATACTAGATATCTTAGAATGCAAAGAATGCAAAAGAAGATACTAGATAAGAAAATGGAGGTTCTAACTAGTATGTCTCGGTGCTGGAGATGTTTTACTCTTATACGATGCCAGGGAAAGCGAAGCAAACATGCCACGCCGTGCGATTACTCTTGAAGAAAGACGAAAAAGAAAACGAGACTATGCTCATGCACGTCGACTGAAGAAAACACTGGAAGTGTACAGCGAATGTCAGCAGCTGTATGCGCATGATTCAACAGTAAGACTAATTGACAATGAGCAGCGGGACCCGCCTAGTCCCGATTGTCAAAGAGTCGAGTTAGGTATTCAGAGCCCAAATCCTCAACTGCATCACATGTCTTCAGAGTAACCCATATTGATATTAACTATGTACAAACTCCTAAAATCTGTTACACGCATCCGCAAATCCGTGGATTCAATGAAAGCATGACTGACAAATACCATGTGAAGCTACCCTACATGTGGAACCGAAACTTGTTGGCTCAATTCATCACCACCTGGTGTCAAGCAATCAACCAATAGAAACTCGCAGCACAACCTCTGCGCCGAGCCTGGTGTTGCCATCAGCGTTCGTTCAGACATTAAATCAGCCAATAGTTGCCGCAGACCTGAATTTGTCGCCTGTTGTCAGATGTCATCAACAGTTGCTCCCTAAACTTGATTGTCCTCAGACAGATCTCGAAAATCATGCCAAGCCCGAGTCTCAAGCGCAAGCAGTTCTGCCACTGTGTAGGAGTTCGCAGACCTCGTGGACAACATTCGAGCATCCGGTAGCCCCATTTCAGCCGCGCCACTCATGTGCATCTAACCGTGAGGCAGACGTCTCATCACACCATCCCCCTTATCACCCATGGCAATATTTTGGTGTTGATACTGGACACCACTCTTCAAGGCACATTTCTTTAACCAGTTCCCCTCTGACATCGCGTGCTGAAGTCGCGTCGCCATGCCACTCATCATCCCGCTTGTTTCTGACAGGCTCGCCAGCCATCGCAGCTTCATCTTTTCCGGAGCCTCTAGTCTCAGTGCGGCTCTCCCAGCCGTCCCGTCTAAACCATCCTAATACTACACTTCGAGCTTTTTTGCAGGCTATCTTCGCACAAGAAACTGACGGCAGTCGCGCTTTTCTTGACGCACAACAGAAAGTGGACGATGGGGTTTTCCGAACCTTTTTTGACGTCAACTGTCGGTGTAAGCTTTTCGTCGCCGTGAATTAATACATACGGCTAACTGTCTTCTAACATTCTACCCTCCAGGCTCCTCCGAGACTCCATATGATGAGCCCGAGAACTCCCACACACTGCGGGAGAGAGTCCAATACCTCCAACGATATCTCCCTCCAATCTCGACCACATTCGGTCCTCGCGGCTCATATGACCCGAGTGCTTCTTTCCCGCAATGGCAGAGCTTTCTCTCCGATCCACCTGCTGAACCACTTTCCTTCACCAAGACACAAAACAACTTGCCAGAATCTGTGATATCTGTTGAAAGACGATGGGATATTGACAGTGTCTGGTTTGGGGCCAAGAGCTTACAGGCGATACGGCCTCCAAACGATTTCCGCCTCTCTTTTTTGCCACCATTTGGACGTAACATCTCGACGGATCAGGTCATTCAGCCTCATGGGCTCAACTTGGCCAACACTCGGCACATACTGCTGGGTGCGTTCAATGCTTGTAGCGTCCGATTTGAAGTCTTCCTTTACTTTCCTGGGACAGTTCGCAGCCCTCGTTCAAAGACTCGATCCTCAAAAAATGGCCTCTCGCTTGAACGACAGAAAGATCTCTATGACAGGATCATCATACCAGCAGCGTATGAGACGATTTCTGACCCTGTACGACAAGAGATTCCTCGATCTTATGACATTGCCTACGCAAAATCCCGCGCGTTTCAGGAGAAACCCGGCACCGGTCGTTGGCTGCCAGACGATGAGAGCCGTGCCTTTCAGCTCCGGTATACACTTCCTGCTCAAGACCTCCCACTCTTCTGGAAATCTGTTGTTGAGAAGGCCAACGCTGTTGAGGTTGCCACTCAACGTGGTGAAAATATAACCTATTTCCGGAATCCCCAACTTCTCTTTCAAGCACACGACCTAAAGAACACAATTGCAAAGTCGAACTTGAACGATACCCTGACGCTTTTCCAAGATATAGTTCTCGCTGCGCTTGACCCGGATCACCTCGATCTTCACTCCTGTTGGCTCGATGTCGGGGCTCGTGACTATGTGTCGACTTCGTCACCTTCGACCTTCGCCAGATCGGAATCGTATACGCTCCTTTGGAAGAGTCATTGCCTCGCTGGCCTCGAGCAGCAACTGTCGTCGCTCGCGACTGAGAGTCCCATCGCATCTAGTCACTTTAGCTCATTCCTACTGCGGGATGTAGGCACGTACGTCTCCAAGGCAAAATCTTTGCGAGGCGTCAACCCTGGCCATCCGGACGCTCATCAGCCTTGTATTATCCGCGCCAAGGCATACAACTGTAACAAAGAAACCTTTTCAGTTATGCACAGGGACTATCGTCTCTTCGGTTCTGGCTTCCTCCCGCTGCTTGCCTTCGACGAAGCGATGATTCGAGACCTTGCAGTCAACAACCAGAACCATCAGCGCGCTTCTGTCCCGCAGCTAAACCGCCCCGCGCTCATGAAGGCTTGGGAGGCAAATAAGCGGCATCTGCACGCGATCTCCGACGCGATAGCTCTCAACAGTCACGGTGTCCGGAGAGAAGTTACCTTCCGCCTTGATGTGATCCTGTCAATGTGGGCTAACAGCTACTTTGATCCAGCTCAGGAGCCGCACACTGGTCCGCTGACGCAAATGATTCAACTTACTGCACAAGCCGCGAACCATGCTCCTTTCTGGGTCGTCCCGACAGCGGATATGAACGCTCTTATTCTTACTCAGGCCGCCCGTTTCGTCGCGCCACTTGATTATTGTTTTGATGCTGCTTCTGCCGCCGGTGCTTCATCTGAGGCAGCACAATCCACGGATTCCTCTGTCCGCCGAATATTCAGTTTCTATACCGCACAACTGCTTTCTCGCCTACTGGCCCTATGCCTCACCAGCGAACAGCAACTCAAGTATGACAACTGGATTTGGCTTACGTGCTGGAAAATTCGCAACAACAGCTCCTCACATCGAAAGAGTATGCTGGAAAGGAAAGGGCTGGGTCTCGGCAAAGTCATCACGGCCTCGGGGATGCTTTGGATTCCGCAGTCTCACATTGACTGGAGGAGTGGGTATTTGTCTCTCGAGACACTTGTTGAACTATATATACCTCGAAGCCCCATCCAGGCCCGGGTTTCATCTCAAGCAAATGTTCAATCCCTCACTGCATCAAAAGTGTCCATTGAGTACTATTTACACGTATGGTTACGCGACTCTCGGACAGCATTCGAACATGGACAGCGTGAAAAGGCAGAGAAGCTTGCCCATCGGGCTGCAAATCTTGCTGCCCAGGAGATCGCTCGGGCATACCATCAGCATCTCCTGTTGAAGCTGGAGGCATACTGGAGTCGAGTTGCCGACATGCGTGGAAATAGAAGGCGACAACCGCTTAGACGCATACAACAAGGATTGGAGGAGTCCTCCAATCATCTAGGGCGGATCGTAGATGCACAGACGATTTGGGAAGTCTACCTTGAGGCCTGGGCTGTGTTTGCGCAAGTTGGCCCAATCGTTGACGTATATCAGATGCCCAGAGGCGTACCTTGTTGGCTGACAACGAGAAAGTATGTGCCACCAAATGACGGCTGGTCCAATTTTGTGTTTCAGCATCTGTTCAACCGCCCAAGCCGTCCGAGGTGGCATGAGCTCCACTTCCTCCAGCTTTACCGGTCTTTCAAAAAGATATGGATCTCCATTGATGGGCTTAACAACCCGTTTGATGATAAGTTCCGTCGCCTCATAGGGAACTATATCTTGGTTACCTTCAACAACTCTTTGACGAAGGAGGTTGGCACTAATCACACCCCAGGGAGCTGGTACGACGGAAAGCCACCATTCTTTCAGATCCAGTTCTGGGCACCCTACTTTTCACCGCCTCCAATTGATCCGCAATTAGGCATGCAGATCATACCCGGCCCAATAGTGGCAACTGCGAGGGACTTTCACCAACGGGCAAGCGCTTGCTTTCAGCTGTGGCCACGAATAATGAGCCCTCAACGGCTGCACGAGAGTAGCCACACGGAGAAAACTAATTTCTGCAAGAAAGCACTACAAAATATAATTGCACTAGTTGGGCCACACTGGAGCTGTGAGACGGATGATTTGCCAAATACACTGCTATGGGGCATCTCCTGCCAGAGTCATCGACAAGGGCCATACGAGGATCATTTTCGCCTCCCTCTTCCCGCATCATATGTCAAAGGAGATTACCGTGAGACTAAAATTTGTCGCCCAACAATTATCCTGCCAACTCGCAATAATGTCATCGCTTTAGCGGAGGCTGTAGAGTCTGTTTCAGGTCTTGGAGTAGGAGTCTTGAAACTGCTTCCTTGGATCCGCGAAGCTCTTGGTAATGGCGGGCAACAGTATACCATACTCAGTCATCTCGATGAGAAACAAAAAGTAGTTGAACCTAATGCCCATTCGGCGTCGCTGTTGCGGCGGTTCTTATCTCAAAAGAACCCACCGCAAAGATTGATAAGTGAGGACAACGGAAGAGAGAACAACTCGGAAGACATCGAGCCTGAAGACGGGCTAAGCTCGATCGACTGGAGTGACGACGACAGTGATCTTGCACTAGAAGTTATATAAATAGATAGCTAACACCCAATTGAAGTAACTAAAGTACTAATTTTATTTGTCCCACTTGATGCAGCGGTTTTATTCTTGATTGAAGACAGATTTAGAGGTTAAATTCTGCGTACACCAACACGCTGACGAACCTCCTCCCATCACACCCCAGTTCGCCAGGCACTTTTAGCTCCCGCGTGATTCCCGCATGGGTCCCACAGTCAGAGATGGCAACATGGAGTCTAAGACAACAACAACCACGAAGACGCATAATGCTGGTCACCCTGATTGCAGACAGCTGGGAACCATCCTGGCCAAGACATATAGCTGCAATAAAGAGCTCTTTGGTGTCATGTTCAGCCACTACGGCTTGTACAACTCGCCTCACCTAGCTCTGCTAGCTTTAACTCAGGATATAATTCAGGATCTTAACTCTATGACCAAGGATCGAGAACGAGTTTTCACAACTCGGCGCTGTCGAGAGTCTATTTCCCGCGCCTGGGAAGCAAACAGACGGCACGTTGCGGCAATCTCGGATTCTCGGGGTGGTATAAACTATGGAGCTCGGAAGGAAGTTACGTTTTGCTTGGGAACCATCTTGAAAGAATGGAGCGAGGGCCATTTTGATCCGGACCGGCATCCCCACACTGGTCCGCGAACCCACATTGTACCGGCGGCCGGCGCTGACTCGGATGAGCATTGCCCTTTTTGGATTGTGCCCACCAAGGACATAAATGATCTTATCTTCACGCAGGCGGCGCGGCTCATTCTTCCGCTAGATCACTTGTTTCTGGAAGCAAAACTCATTAGCAACGACGAAACATCTCTCTGTAACACTGGAGAGCAATAAACTAGCTGAACGCGTCATTCGGTTATCTGCTGAAGAAATTGCGCGTGCATACAACCGACATCTCCTGGCTAAGATGCAAGCGTATTGGGATCGCGTGCGGAGCAGCATCGGTCGAGATCTACTGCCAGCTCTTACGCGACTGCAAGAGGCGCAAGAGAATGTGGTGGCGGAGAGGAGCCGGATCGTCACGGCCCAGACAATATGGGAGATCTACCAGGAAGCTTGGGCTGTTTACGCCAAAGTTGTTCCTGACGAAGATGATGATAACACGCACATGCCAATGGAGCTCCCATGTTGGATGACCACCCGCAAGTATCAACCGCCGAAACATAATTGGACGGATTTCTTGGATCGTGAGGTTTTTTTTCGACCTGCAAAACCAAAATGGAACAAGATTTATTTCCTTAAAGTTTTAAGGACATTTAGGAGAATATGGTGCCCTATCAAGGCTTATGCGGGGCGATTTGAGCAGCACATTAAACCTTTTCTCGGTCGCTCTGTAATGGTGACCTTCAATTGCAACCAAGCGAAAGAAGTTGGTACAAGTCGCACGCCTCGGACATGGTACCATGGAAAGCCAAGTTTTTTCCAGATGCAGTACTGGGCGCCGTACTTCTCGCCGCCCGAAGATAACCGTGACTTGCGCGTGGAGTGTATGCAATCTGAAGCTCCGAGAATACTGACCGCCATCCGCTTCCAAGACTTAGAACGAGTTGTTCATCAGCACTGGCTTTGTATAATGGATCGAACGGAAGACTTGCAATCCAATAGCAGGGAAGTGGTGAACAATCATTGCCGACGGGCGCTAAGACGAATGACTCTATTAGCGGGCCCAAACTGGGGTAACGAGGATCAGCTAGACTACATCGTACCGTGGCAGCTGGGAACGGCAGATGCATTCCGAGTTCCACTACCACCAGCAGTTGTCGCTAAGGCCGGATCCGACTCTCTTTTGAGTACGCCGACGATTTTGCTACCCACGAGAGATGCCGTGGTGAGTTTGTTGAGAAAAATAAGGTCCTGTCCAGGTCTCACGGAAGGAGTCAAGAAGCGGCTTAAGTGGGCGAGGCGCCGGCTTGACAATGACGGACACCAGTACGACATTCCCAGTCATTTAGAAGCTAAAGCCGAAGCAGCGGAATTAACAACCCAGTCTCCATCACTCTTACGACAGTTTTTGGCACAAACAGAGCCTCCAGAAAGGCAAATTTTTGCCGAGGATATAGATGAAGCGGAAACAGGCTCACAGCTGTTTGTCAGGGAGGACAGCCAATCTGAGCCAGAGCCTGAGTCTGGAGTTGAGTCTGAAACTAACAGCTTAGAGCTATGGGATGAACTCGCAGGGACTGTTGACACATAAGACGTGACATCAACCAGATCGCTTATCGTTAAGGTCGAATGGAACATACGTCGTAGAAATTTCGACTAGAGTGAGATTGAGACGTGATGGTGATGGCCCCCTCGTCTAGTCTGCACATTAGTCTTACATTAATTTAATATAATGCCGATGGGCCATTGATGCCGCAGGTTTGCCGACCACGTTTTACTGAACCTCTTAGTTTAACAACCGTGTGTTGAGGGCCTGGACGAATATCGAGTGGGCCACGTCGATGCGGTTTGCGAAGAGCATTTCGTCAACCTTTTAACGAGGAGCACTAATGTTATTGTTTAATGCTCGCGGAATGAAATCGTGTTGCTACATACGATCTGTATCGGCCTGACTCTTTTGGACGAAAAAGGGAATATACCCAATCGGAGTCGCTGCGTACACCAGGGTTGTCCTTTTTGGACCAAAAAGGTCTTCTTATTTCCCCTGTCACATTTCATCACATGAACCAAGCCCCCTTTTCATTAAACAGCGGGTTTTATACAGTTACCAAGCACCATGATATCGTAGTGGTATTCATAGCAACCTCATTTCTCGATGGATATCACCACTGGCCTCACTACCAAAGGCTACTGAATGTCACATTCCCTTCCATAAAGCGAGCATCGCAAGCTACAGCTTGTGTGGCAAGAAAGCGACTAAGGTGTGAGAGGCTGAGCCGCTGTTTGTTCAACATAAGGGTGCCGTACAATTGTCTATCTAAAGCTAAGGAAGAAAAGAAGAAAGCAAGCTCGAGGCTCGCCTCGAGCTCGCGACCATCCGGCAGGAGGTGCTTGGAGAGAAGCACCCGGATACAATTAGCAGCATGGCAGAACTCGCAGCTACCTATTATGCGGAAGGTCGTTATGCTGAAGACGAAAGAATCTCTCTTAAGGTACTGAATGTTCGGCGGCAGGTGCTTGGAGAGAGGCACCAGGACACAGTAAGCAGCATCGGTAACATTGTATTCAGGTATCACCCACAGGCTGCTGTTACGTTAAAGCTGAATGTCACACAATTGTGGGGTCACATGAGATCGAGTATGACGGTAACGAAAGTGCCAATTGTATTGAATGAGAATTATCAAGTACTCGACCAGCACGCTATCGAAACTACACACTTATAGACCAGAAGACGTCTGAAACTCTTGCAGAGTTCAATAGCGACAGAACCGTATACATGGGCGGGATGTTGAAGATACACTATATATACAGGTTGAGATTTGATGACTTTGACCGGAAAGTGCTTATGACTTTCTTGGCTGTCTATGAGAGGACAAGGCGGGAATCTCATCATACTCTCTACGCTTCTAAAGGCAAAAGCAACAAGCTAAATGTACTGTGTTGCCGAACTCTTGAGTTTCTTTTGCGACAAAAGTTATCTGATTGATTCACCCTCACAGCGGCCTCAACGAGGAATCAGGCCAAGAATTGCGTCTACTTGGTCGGCAGCTCCAAGCCTGCGCCGCTCAGCGAAGGCCTAATAAATAGCGACACCAAATTTGACTTCAACTCAACAACTGGCGACGACCTCTCACCTTCACTGACTATTTCAGATGAGACACAACATGACCCTACAGGTTCAAGTTCGGTAGAGTAACCGCCAGTAGCTTCCCGGCGGCTGCACCACACAGCCTCACCTTCCATCGACGTGCCTTCATCTGGTTCTGGCTCCGGTTTTCTCGGCGCAACAAGTCACTCGGCGGTATATGACGAGACTACACAGACATTGTCCCTTCTTCAAGGATTTCAAGCTTGCTTGCCTGTACCAGGAGAGTCGAAACAGAGACAACGATTCAGAGATGCAGCATCCGAAGTTTTGCTCTCTCCTACTCGCGAAATGTGCTTGGTCGTGCTTCGCAGTATCCCAAGTCCACCAGACGGACACATCTCGCTGCTCATGTCACCCCACCCGTATGACGGGTGGGCAAGAGTGGCCGCACAGCGGATTTTGAAATCACTCTATGGTAGGTTTGGGAAATATCTCGGTTCCAATCGCATCGACTCGCAGCTCGAGGAGATTGCGGTAATGCTCAGCAACAACACTGCACAGCCATTAGGCACCAAAATTTGCCGCTCAGCTTGTCCAACCAGCGCTGAGATGACCCCGCACGGGCCGGCCCTAGTCACCGTTTGCACATGGGACACATGACTTGTGGCTGCAGTTGTTCCGTCGTAAGCTGAGCCTTAAAATGATCCATCCACTGCTTTCTTTATCACTCACGCAAGGATCGTGACGATGAAGGGCCAAATATGTCCCGGCAGACTCTTTTCTAACCCTTTTGTACTCTCACTACTCTAAGACTGATTGTTTGCTCAGATCGTGTCGGCAAGGGCATTTGCAGCAAGCTGTGCCTGTCCGCTTACACTGCTGTAGAGTCGGAAATCATGTCAGATCCCAAGAAGTATACAGTCGGCTGGATCTGCGCCATCCGCACAGAGTTCGTCGCCGCCCAAGCGTTTCTCGATGAAACACACGAACAGCCGAAGGAACAAGACCCAAACGACTCCAACAACTATGCCTTGGGTCGTATCGCCCATCACAATGTTGTGATAGCGTGTCTCCCTGGTGGAGAATACGGCACGGCCTCAGCAGCTGGTGTCGCGATTAATCTGTTACGAAGCTTCCCAACCATCCGCATTGGCTTGATGGTTGGGATTGGAGGAGCTGCACCAACCAAGAAACATGATATACGGCTCGGTGATGTTGTCATCAGTTTGCCCGGTAACGGCAGAGGAGGGGTGTTTCAGTATGACTACGGCAAGACGATACAGGGCCAGGCCTTCGTCGAAACTGGTTTCTTAAATCAACCTCCAGAGTTGCTGCGAACGGCTGTGGAGGCGGTTGCGGCGAAGTACGAACTGGATGGCCACAACCTCGTCGAGAGTGTGAACAAGTCTCTCGATAAGAAGCCGAGGCTGCGCAAGAAGTATTCTTGCCCCACTGGCAAAGATATTCTATATAAGTCAGACTTCATACATTGTGAAGACAGGCTGGACGGATGTGAAGCCTGCGGCAGTGGTCCATCCGTTGTTGTGCTACGACCTGAAAGGGGAGAGGATGAAGACAATCCCGCCATTCATTACGGTTTGATTGCCTCTGGAAATCAGCTGATGAAAGATGCATTACTGAGGGAAAAGCTTGCTATCGAAAAAGGCATCCTATGTTTTGAAATGGAGGCAGCAGGTCTGATGAACCGCTTCCCGTGTCTTGTAATTCGTGGGATATGCGACTACGCGGATACTCACAAGAACAAGGAGTGGCAGGGGTTTGCTGCAATGACAGCTGCGGCGTACGCGAAACGCCTCTTGTCTCAAATAATCTCAACTAATATTGAGGCCGAAAAGAAGGTCGCAGAGGTCCTTAATAGCAGTTAGTCCTTCCAGAGCACTTCGGTACTTGTCCTTATTCTGATAATAAACATGATAGTTCTTGAAAGTGTGTCCACGAATGAGGAAACAACTAAAAATATGAAATCGGATCTCGACAAACAGAAAGATGTTTCCATCCTTGACTGGCTCACACCAATTGACTATGGCCCAAAGCAAAGTGACTTTATTGCAAGGTGGAAGACAGGTACAGGGCACTGGTTTCTAGACTCGGAGGCATTCAGTTCTTGGCTAGAGAGTTCTAAGCAGACTTTGTTCTGTCCGGGAATACCTGGTGCAGGAAAGACAATTCTGACCTCTGTTGTGATTGATAACCTTTTGACAAGGTTTCAAGACAACACAGATATTGGGATCGCTTATCTCTACTGCGACTTTCGGCGCCAGAATGACCAGCAGATTAATCACCTTCTCTCCAGTCTATTGAAACAGCTAGCCGCGAGGGTCCCCGTCCTACCCGAGGTCGTTAGAGATACTTATAATCGCCACAAGCTAGGAAGAACAACACCGTCACTGAAAGAACTCTCCGACTCCCTCCGATCCGTGACAGCCGGGTACTCAAGAGTATTCATCGTTGTCGACGCCCTAGATGAATGTTCTAAATCTGATGGCTGCCGAAACCGAGTCCTCTCCGAGCTCTTCCGGCTCCAGAGGCAAAATGGACTTAATATATTAGCCACATCTAGATTCATTCCCGAAATTGCCAATCAATTTCAAGGCTGCAGTAAGACAGTAGAGATTCGTGCGAGCTCGGAGGACATAGAGAGGTACTTCGCGGCCCAGATATGCCAACTACCACCATATATCCAGCAAGATGTGGACTTGCAGAATGAGATAAAGCAAGGCATATCTACATCAGTCGACGGAATGTACGTATGCTATTCTTTTGCACAGCGATAACACTGACAAGCTTACTATCCTGCAGGTTTCTCTTGGCACAACTATACATCAATTTGCTGCAAGATATGTACACGCCCAATGAAGCTCTAGAAACTCTTCAAGTCTTCCAGAAGCAACGTCAAGGGCCAGGTGAAGATGGGAGGGTGGAGATGTTGGCCCATGCATACAAGCAAACTATGGAGAGAATCAACCAACAGGGATCAAAAGCGAATATGCTGGCAATGAAGGTGATGTCATGGGTTACATACGCAAAGAGAGAGCTCACTAAATTGGAACTATTGCATGCCGTCGCTACGAAGGTTGGCATGTCTACTATTCGTCAGGGAGATATGATGGACATCGATGATGTCTTATCTAAATGCTCAGGATTAATTGTTATTGACGAAAAGAGCGATGTAATCCGAACAGTTCATTACACGTTGCAGGAATACCTCGAGCTGACCCTGCTAGATTGGTTTCCGGATGCCAAAATTGATATCACTAAAACTTGTCTTATTTATAATTCGTTAGAACTATTTACGAGTGGACCATGCGAGGCAGACGAGGATTTCGAGAACCGGCTTCAAGAGTATCCGCTTTACCAGTATACGGCACAGAACTGGGGGTGGTATGCCCGCGAGGCACCGACTTTATCCGCCGAAGTTGCGACATTTCTACAGTGCGATAATCTAGTAGAGGCCTCGAGTCAAGCAATGCTATCTATTAAACTGTACTCAGTATATTCGAGAAACAAATGGGACAGCCAACGATATCCGAAACATATCAAGGGTTTGCATGTGGCAGCACATTTTGGACTCAGTGAGGTCCTTGAAATGTTACTCGCTGCGCAAATACCAAACCAACCAGATAGTTACCGCCGTACACCTTTGTGGTATGCTACTAATAGCGGAATGATTGATGCAGTCACTGTTCTGTTGAAGGACCAAAGGGTTGATCCAGATTTCAGAGATAACGAGGGCCGGACAGCGCTCTCCTTGGCCGCAGAGAAGGGTTACGAGGCGATTGTTAAGCAACTCCTAGACACGGACCGAGTCGATCTTGAATCGATAGATGACAAACACGGGCAGACGTCATTATCGTGGGCTGGCGAGAACGGGCACGAGGCGGTTATGAAGCTGTTAATCTCGAAAGGTGCCAATGTTGACTCTTGTGACAACAATGGCAATACAGTACTATCTCTTGCTGCCGAGAAAAGCCTCCTACCAGTAGTGGAGCTGCTAATTGGCCGAGGTGCTTGCGTAAACTTTGCCAGTGATGATGGCTGTACACCGCTATCATGGGCCGCCGAGCAGGGAGCTATCGAGGCCGTCAAGCTACTGATTGGGAATGGCGCTTGTGTAAAGTCTGCCAGTAAGACTGGTGATACGCCACTATCGGGAGCTGCCGAGTACGGGCATGGAGAAATTGTGGAGCTGTTGGTTGAAAATGGAGCTCATACGGAATCTGTTGACGAGGAGGGCCGGACTCCGCTTTCGCGGGCTGCTGGGAATGGGTTCCTGCTCGTAGTCGAACTGTTGCTCGAGCACGGGGCTAATGTAGACTCTGCTGATAACAAAGGCCGGACTCCGCTTTCGCGGGCTGCTGGAAATGGATTCCTGCCCGTGGTTGAACTGCTGCTGGAGCACGGGGCTAATGTAGACTCTGCTGATAACAAAGGCCGGACTCCGCTTTCGCGGGCTGCTGGGAATGGGCTCCTGCCCGTAGTTGAACTATTGCTCGAGCACGGGGCTAATGTACAGTCTGCCGATAAGAAACCCTGGACACCACTTCGTTGGGCCATAGAAAATGGTCATAACATCGTCGCCTGGCTATTGCATCGAGAGATGCGCGGCTGGAATGACGAGACCTGTAAGAAGACCGATCATTTCCAAGAGATTTGACTATGCAGATAGCTCGAGACTAACTCGTGTTCAGCTTCATCCCCACAAGCATTACCTACGACCTCAACTAGAGAAGAGCTCGCGAACGTAACCGAGCTGGAAAGAGCGGCAATGACAAAACTCACTAATGCTGTTGTTTCTAAAAGGAAAGGCTCGGATGTGTCTGCTGCATCAGAAAATTCCCTTTCGAAGAGGAAGAGATCCGGTAGAGATTAGATAGAGGTTTCTCCTTCCCTTTCCCATCGACATATAAACTTCGCTGAATCCATCCTCTCCTTACCGGTCTAGCGTTGCTTGAAGAAGAAAACAAGTTCCATTGGCATATAGAAATAGGAGAAGAATACATGGACATTACAACTGCCAAGGGACATAATGCTTCTTAGACTAGCAAAGCGTAATTCATCACTAGTAATAATACCAATTGTTCGCCGCTGACTGGGATTGACAAAACAACTGAGGTTGGATGCAGCTATTTGCGCTTCACGGTGACTGACGTAGATTGTGTGCTTGAAAGAGCTTGTTTCCAGAATGTCATGAAGTTGTCGGCAAAAGGCTGTATGACTGCACGTTCTGGTTCTGAAGTGAACATTCAGAACTAGGCCTCCACTACCCCGCTATAGTCCTTCTGTACTCTACCCCGCGACACATACTTCACCTTTTTGTGCACATGATTTACAGCAGCAGCTAGCAGAGTCAAAGGAGGAGCTGAAGAAGCTGAAGGAGCTACTAGAGGCCTCCGCCCGTCAGGGAAGTGTTTCTCCCTTTCCTGGCGGTACGCAGGCATCATACGCAGAAGTCGTACGGACTCCATCGGAAAATCGACCAAGAAATGTGCTGAACACGCCTGGGCTTGTCAAGCCGTCGCCTACCCTGACCGAGTCGCTCTTCTGCACAGTGGACACATCGAGGGTACAAACGGAGGAAGAAAGTGCCTTCCACCCAGGGGAGGTCCGAACTATTGTAGAGAGAGAAGTTCGTAAGGAACTAGGCACACCTACATGGCGGTGTCGCGCCGTCACGTCGGGTCCCAAAACGCCCAATCACATCAGAGTGGTATGCCGAAATGAAGATGAGCATCAAACGATAAAACGAGTGTTGGAAGCGAATCTCCCGCGAGGAGCTCGTATACTGCGCGACGAGTTTTATCAGATCAAGGTCGACGGTGTGAGCCGTTCTGCAGTGCTGGACGAAGGTGGCAAGGAGTTACCTGGAATAAATGAAACTTTTGGCAATGAGAATGCCACAGAAGTCGTTAAAGTCAACTGGTTAAGCGATAGGTTCCTCAAGAAACATGGTTCAATGGTAGTTTATCTCAAAAAGGCGGTTGATGCGGCCCGATTCCTGCGCGAAGGGTACTTCTACGCTGGAGGGTTATCGGGTCAGACTTCTGTTTTCAAACACCAACAAAAACCCAACCAATGCTACAACTGTCAGGAAGTCACCGACCACAAGGCTTACCAGTGCCAAAACCTCAGATGTGCGGGAGATGTGCCAGAGAAGGCCACCATCACACCGCATGCAACGAATCTGTCACGAAGTGTATACCATGTGGTGGACCGCATGAATCATTCAGCAAAAATTGCAGGAGGCTCTATCCAGCTCGCAATGAGTAAGCCTCTGCGAATAATTCAGCCAAACGTGGGCAAAGGGGACGACGCGCATGATAGCCTAATGAATGATGAAGAGATTCAGGATGCAGCAGTGGTTGCTATTCAAGAACCGCAGGCGCGGAAGATTAAGGGCCGGCTACTCACCACGCCCATGGCACATCACAAGTGGACTAAGATGGTACCCTCGACCTGCAGGGAAGTGGGCAGGTGGCCCATCCGTAGTATGCTTTGGATCAGAAAGAATTTGGAAGCGGAACAGGTTCCAGTTGACTCATCGGACATAACCGCAGCGATGCTGAAGCTCCCGGGGCGGGTGCTGTTAGTAGCGTCGGTTTACGTGGAAGGCGTCGAGACGCAAGCGTTGACAGACACATGCCGCTTACTACGCAGGACCATCACGGAGGCAACACGAGGTGTAGGTTGGCAGGTCGATGTTGTGATTGTGGGCGATTTTAACCGGCACGACCAACTTTGGGGTGGTGACGAGGTTCGGCTGGCCAGACAGGGAGAAGCAGACGAAATTATCGATCTGATGGCCGAATTTTCCCTCACCAGCCTACTCCCGAGAGGAACGAAGACGTGGACAGGGTGGGACAGCAAGGGCCGAATCTGTGAAACCACCATTGACCTGGTCCTGGCATCCGAGGAGCTGGCAAAAGACCTAGTTAAATGCGGAACGCACGACACCGAACATGGCTCGGACCACAGGACAATCGAGACAATCTTCGAAACGGAGATACCTGAACAACAACACCAGGAACGCTTACCCCTAAAGAATGCCCCGTGGAAGGAAATAAATGTCAGAATTGCTGCTGAATTGGAGAAGGTGCCTGCTGAGGGAACAGTCCAGCAGCAGACAGATTGGCTCATGGAAATGGTGATGGAGGCGGTGCATACCTTGACACCCAAGGCCAGGCCTTGCCCCTACGCAAAACGATGGTGGACAACAGATCTCACGCAACTACGCCGAATTTACACGCACTGGCGCAGTCGTGCCAGAGCAGCGAGGCGAGCTGGATGGACGGATGTAGAGCTCGAAAAGACAGCTAAAGCCGCAGCCAAACAGTATCATGACGGCATTCGACAACAGAAGAAGTCCCACTGGGACGCCTTCCTGGCGGACAATGATAACATCTGGAAGGCAGCAAAATACTTGAAGTCAGGGAGTAGTACGGCTTTTGACAAAGTGCCCCAGCTGGTTAGGCAGGACAAAACTCGGACGGCGTCTAATGAGGAACAAGCGGAAGAGTTGCTCGCAACCTTCTTTCCACCGCTCCCGGACGACATTGAGGAGGAGGGAGATCGACCCCAACGAGCTCCGGTGCCCATGCCGGACCTACTGTGCAAAGGGTACAATGTAATTTAGTAAACTACCCATTTTTCGTCCGTGCGCTGCCTGACCCCCAGGTTTTATTTTACTCCAACTCCCGCGCCAGTGGCACGGCCCGTCAAGTAATGACCCCTACAATGGTAGGATCATCTCAATCTAGCAGAATGGAGGACGATGCAGCCAATCACAAGGCGACGTTAGTAATGTGGGGATAATATTCTTCCAGAATAGTTTCATGCTTAATTTTGGGCCATCATTGGCCAGATTGTGATGTCAGCGATGGCACGACGATGGCCGGGGAAATGAACTAATTTAAACGCGAGTGACTGTTGAGACGCGACGCGCTGTTCAGCTCGGCAGGTGGCTAAGCGTATCTAGATGAGTTTGCAACAATCTACTCTTGATGAGATCATTTCACACGAAAAACATTATGTGTCTCTTATGGAGCCGTTTGTGCATCTTGATCAGTTCCGCGTCGTGGTTTGTGTGCGATGCTGCTTTGCATGTGTAGCGAATGAAGTGGAGGCACACTTGCGCATTCGCCACAAGGACGTGCCATTGTATGAGCGACGAAGAATCATTGAATCTATTCAGGGGCTCCCAAATATTGTCCGAACCCAGGCAGAGCTGGTCACATTTCAATTTCCTCCTCCTACATCGGAACCAATACCACATCTTGGGCCACCTAGTGCCGACGCTCTGGGATGCAAGTCTTGCTCATACATTGCCCTCAGTGTACAAGAGGTACAAGCCCACTGCCGCAATAAGCATGGCTGGGTGAATCCAAGGAAGGCAGGGAGGCCAGCAAGCATGCAAAGTTCGAGCGATTCCGATATGCCATGGAGAAAAGGAGTGCAGTGTCAACGATTCTTCCGGTCGAGAGCCGCTAGCGCGTGGTTTGAGGTTAATCGTAACCGGCAATTTCCAAGTCAGGTTCAGTGTAGGACTGCGCCAATTCTGCAAAGTCCCTCATCGTCTGATGTTGAAGAAACCTCCCGCATGTCTATTGCAGCTGACCTTCACTTTCGCGCTGTTTTAGGTCGAGAACAGCGACGTATTGGCACAAAAGTTAATCCTTCATCACTTGATGGTGAGAACTTTGTGTCATCCAACCCTTGGATGCATAGAACACAGTGGTTGCAGACATACCAAAATTCTCAGCGCGACACACTCCGAAATTTAATTCAGCTACCGGACCACATCATCATAACAGGCCAAATTGCTCATCCAGAAGGTGACAACGGTCCCATATTCAACAGTTGTATCAATGAAGAAAAAATCTCTTACCTGCTTGGTGCTATGGACTTCTTGCTTGACCGCTGCGAGAGGACCGTTCACCACACAAGCCGCCATGTTCTTTGTTGGCTGCAGAGTAATAATCAGAAGACCTGTACACGGAAGACATTCTCACTTGTCGCGAAGCCGGCTAGTAAACAAAGGTATCGGCGAATATGGAAGTACTTCATCTCCTTCATACTCCGGGTTTCTCAGCTCCCAGAGGAAATGCGGAGGGGTTTATTAGGCAATCGGCTGGAGGAGGCTTTACACAGTCAAATACTCAGCCTCCTAGATCGCACCACACGTCATATGATCGACCGCTTTATAAATTTAGGGTCAGAGCAACAAGCGCTGAACAGGTGCGAAATGACTGCTGCAGCTAGTATGTGCGCCACGGGATGCTCCGATTCTGGCACCGGTGCTCGACGTGGTTCCGGCGGCGAAACCACCAGCAATGAAACCGACGACGACGAGACCGAAGATGAGAGTAGCACCTCTAGCAACGGCGACAGCCAAGACTCTGGAAGTTCGAACTATGCACTCGATATGACTAGAGCTACGAACTTGCGGAGACACCCGGTCGACAACTTTTATGACGAAGAGGTCATACAGTTGCTCTTTGGTATATGCATTCGAGCCATGACACAGCAGTTCGTGGATGGCCAACCCAGCTCGACGCTACTGGTGTACTTCAGCGGCATTCTAGGCTTCACGCGCGATTCAAAGGGGTTCTTATCAGCCAAACATTATACTCCAATATTATCAGCCCTTATTTATATTCAGCGACTCTTATTTCTCGAATACGCATTGCCTCTTCAAGCATACTCATTCATCGGAATACCTAAAAGACCACACCATACACAGCATGAACAACTTGATCGTATCCGACAGGTATATATGGTTACAGGGTCGCAATCCCCATTCGATGAGATGCATGACCTGCGATATTGCGGGCGGAATATTGCCCGCACAGACTTGCCGTCATTTCTCTTACGGTGGAGTGATGATGGCAACACTCTCTACTACGGAGATGATTTCAAAGTGACGATGGACGTATTTCGTGGTCTATCCAACTACTTTGTCACGAAAGCTGAGGACCTTTGTTCACGGCTAATGCTTGGTCTTTCCCCTGATGTTGACTTAAACAAAGTAAAGGATAACTTAACTAACTCTCAAGTTGGACACTCGTTCGTTATGAATCCCGATAATGGGCTCGAAACACTGTACATTGATTTGCTACGTCGAGTCTGCAACTCTCGAGAGTTTGTTGACCAAGGAGTGTGGCGCTGGAAGGCTGTCTCACATTATCGTGCGGAAGTGGTTTCCCTCGAAGAGGCGATCCTGGGTGCATGCCATACTGCTTGCGGCCAGGCACCTAGAGCAGAGGATCTCATAAACCTGGAATGTGAGAATGGTTCGTACACAAAACGTGGCTTTTACATCTGGAATGGCTTCATGATATATATTTTACGACATCACAAGGCAAAACGCCGCACAAATCGTGAATTTGTGGTGGCTCGCTTCCTACCCGGCCGCCTAGCTCGCGCAGTATATCTATATCTTGTGTGGATCCGCAGATTAGATGCATTGCTACGTTACGAGGAGATTTTATGTCAAAAAAGTGGGAATGACGATTTGCATCAGCGTCTATTGTTTCGTACCAACGGGAGAGTCTGGAAAGCAAACCGCCTTACAAGAATCCTTGAGCAAGCCACTACCATAGTGTGGGATCAGCGAGTAAATATCCGACTCTACCGCCAGCTTTCAATTGGAATTACGGAGCGACATGTACGCGAAGTTCATATCCCATTTAACAGGTTTGATGACCGGACATGCGAGGCAGACTTGAATGTCGCATTCGCCTGGCAAAGTGGTCACCGTCCACTTGAGCGAGGTGTAACATATGGTCTCGACGGTGCCTTCCCTTCGGTTCTGCAGCCTTCACTGCTACGGGCCTATCAATGGGTGTCTACACGTTGGCATGAATTTCTGCATCTCGCAAGTAAGTCAGAGCCGGCGAGCCCTTTAATTTGCACCGTGCAACCCGGTTCCTGCCGCAAACGAAAATCCTATAGACAAGAAACGGAGCTGCTGCCTCCAGCCAAGCGAATAGACAGCTTCTCAGTGTCTCATATTAGCCAACTTACACAGAGTCGTAATTTCGAAAATTTAGCAATAGGTTTGAGGACCACCCCAACGAGCTGGGATGCTCTCGGTACCAAAAGTAGCACGCCGAATGCCACGAAGCCAGAACAGCGCGATGTGGTGTGCTACCTTGCCAACTATGAAGTTTTGCTCTGCCTTATTTGTAAGATTGCCATAATGCCAGGAAAAGGCATTGAAGCTCATCTTCGAAATAACCATCAAATTAAAGGCCAGAGGTTGCGAGAAATTCTTTTGCAATGCGCAGCATTGCCTGTTCAAAATCCAGGGACGATGGAACTGCCAATGACAGGGACCAGCGCGATACCACAACTCCCAGTATATCGCGGCTATGGTTGCAATTATTGCTCGTACTTAACGACCAATCGTATGAGCGTTATTTCTCACCATTCCAAGAGACATGATGCTACCTCACGCGATGGCCACGGGTGGGCTAGCGTATTTCTACAGACCTTTATGAGAGGGAAGAGCACGCGTTATTGGGTTGTGAAAGACGCCGCATCGACCGACGAAATTTCACCTAGTTTCTAGGTGTAGAAATTTGATTTCGGAAGATCCACACAGCTGGTACTGTCCTAGGAGTGCGGGCCGACCCGCAAGTGGATCGAAGACAACGGCGGACTTGCCGTGGACAGAAGGCATTCGTTGCCAGCGATTCTTCCCTTCCAGGGCAGGGAGCCGATGGTTTGAAGTGGGTCGAGGTCTTAAAGCGATAGACTCGAAAAAACAGCCTGGTATTACGCGGTCGTCAATTATTGACCTTTCAGGCTTGCCAGACAAGCCATCGTCTCTAACACCTGAAGCTTACGCCCATGTGAAGGCTGTTATGGAACGAGAGGAGAGGTACCATCAAATAGCAAACCAACCAAGAAACAGCAGCAAAGGCCTCGGGGAGCAATCTTTCTCATCTACAACCCTGTGGCTGGAACGGACGCAGTGGCAGTCGACCTTTCGCGACAGCCGGTGGGACGTTTTGCGTGCGCTTACGCGATTACCTAACCGCCGCTCTCTAGATGCAGACTTCGTCATCGGACAGGGAACTCGGGATGGAGATCCAGACATCTTTAGCCCTTCCATCGATGAGCAAAAAATAGCCTGCATTATTAGCGCTATGGACCCTGTGTTGGACCGGTGTGAACAGACCGTACGTCGCACAAGCCGCAGTTTATTGTGCTGGTTGCGGAGTAATCAAATAAACTCCTGCCACAACAAGGAGTTTACGCTCGTGGCAGAGGAGAGCAGAGACCCAATCAACTACACGACTTACACTGGTTGATCAACCTAGTGTATTACACTCAACTAAATCAACTAAATCAGGACAATCCTGACTAATCAATTAAACTAAATTTGGGCCTCTCGTGTACGTGGATTTAGTTGATTTCAGTGTAACTGTTGATGGTTAAAGGGCTGCACATTTGATCTCGAACTTAGCTTCAGGGTAGGTTCGGCTGCGGGCGAGACGACAAGTCAGCTTCCTCCCCCTATTCTACATCCGTAATTTGTATTCTAACCAAAGTGCCTTAAGGTAGAGCCTCCGCTACTGCGTCGTGCGTCTGTTGATCCTTGGTTGATTGACTTCGGCATCTTTTTACCCATCTTGGAACCGTATTGCCATGTTTTGAATGCCGTGTAGCGGAACGATGGCTGATGCCTAGTTTATTGAAATATCTTCCTGCTAGCTAGCACCTGCTTGATCATCACATAACACCTATTTCTGGCCATCTACAACAAGTATCATCGCTTCTTTTCTGTAAGGGGTCGCCGGTCGGCCCCAGTAAGTTCCGTTAGGGGACACGCGGCTCATTCAGCTAACAAAAAAGAGAGAGCAGACGTTCTCGAGGGGTGGACTCTCTACTATGGTGGTTAACTGGGCAGTCAATGCTCAGGGGCTGGTTGTGAGACCCTCATTTGGTGGCGTTATCAGCATTGCCATCAACCCAGGTGCACGGCAACGAGTTAGTCCGTGACACTTTCACATTATGTCTTTATGTTTACTATGACCATGAGCGCTTCGGAATTCCTAGAATCGTCCCCAATTTCTATCGATGATGTCCCAATTGACTTCGAACTCCCAGTGCCTCCCACGCCTGCTTCTTCTGCCGAGAGCTCATTGACGCCGTTCTCCCCGCCGCCGACGACATTGCCCACTCCTGATAAGTACGATACGCGTCTTTGGGGACATTTTCCGGGTTGGGTATGGTCAGAAAGAAGCAAAGACAACTACTCATGGGCTTGGGAATATGGATACGACATACAACATGACGACGAGCGCAGATGGGTCTGCAAGCCGTGTATTCAGAAGAACGACCCCAGACCTAAGAATTTCGTTGCTATTGGCCTTCAGAATGCGCTGAATCACTTATACAAGGATCACGGAATATCTGCACCAGATAACAAGACAAAGTCCGGCTTGCAAAAGAAAGCCGAGGAGAAGCCAGGGAGCAAGAGGCCAAGATCGATTGTGGATATATGGAAGCTCGACCCTTTAAGACCTCGAGAACAGGCGATTGCCAACTCTATGATACGCGGATTTAATCGAAATCACTTTCAACGTCTCCTGATCGAGTGGATAGTCGACACGAATCAGCCCTTTAGTGTTGTTGAACATGAGAGACTCCGGGATATCTTCGAATACCTTAACCCTGCAGTCAAGATCACGAACGCCAACATCTCTGATACCACAGTTCGCGCGCTCATCAACTCCGAATTTAAAAAGCACAAGGCGCGCGTCATTGAAGCCCTGCGAAAGAGCCCCGGCTTAATACACGTCAGCTTTGACGGATGGAGGGCGCGGAATCGACACTCGTTATACGGTATCGTGTGCTTCTTCAGGGACGAGAATAGCAAGCCCCACAAGGTCGCTCTGGGGGTCCCCGAAGTCCGCAGACATTCGGGGAACAACATTGCAACAGAAGTCCTTTATACCATCGAGGCTTTTGGCATCGAGGAGAATATTGGGTATTTTACCCTTGACAATGCCGAGAACAACGACACAGCACTTGAGGCTATTGGCAAAAAGCTCGGCTTCAATGGCGCTCGAAGGCGAGGCCGCTGCTTCGGCCATATAGTCAATCTGTCTGCGAAGGCACTACTGTTCGGGAAGGATACAGACGCGTTCGAAGAATAACCGAGATAGGGCCACTACTAATCGTAGCGCAGCCATTGAGGACGTGCTGAACGGATTTGGGGAGCAAGATATCCGCGTGACAGCTGCCCACCCCAAGGGCAGGAGTCTTGATAGCAGCCCCCAGGCGAAGGTCCGGTTGGGGCCGTCAACATCCTTCCTCCAGGCAGGAAGGAGGCTGGTAGAGCTGTTCACCTTGAATAGAAGGCAATCAGTCGCCTTTCTTCTGATATGCCGACGGCTTGATTCGATACGAGGTCACGGGGCTGCCGCTGGTCAGCTCTGCGAGTTCATCGGCGGGGAGGGCGGTACCGGGAAATCACGAGTCATCGAGGCACTGGTCGAGCTATTTGCGAGTGCGGGCATCTCGAATCGTGTGCTCGTAACGGCGACGTCAGGGACAGCAGCAGCGCAGATCAACGGCATCACAATCCACTCAGCCTGTGGCTTTTTAAAGGACCGCGTATCGCGCGTTGGCGTATCCAGAGATATCGACGGGGCCAATTTATCGAATTCGGCAGAGCGATTTATCAACGGCCAGTCCCGAATGGACTGGCAAGAGAAGTATCTACTCATCATTGACGAGGTCAGCATGCTAGGAGCGCGGACGCTGTATGCGGTGAATGAGCGGCTCTGCAGGCTCCGCGGCTGCCAGCGGGATTTTGGCGGGATTCCCATCGTTCTGTTCTGCGGGGATTTCCGCCAGTTCCGGCCTGTGCAGGAGAGATCGATCCTCCTTCCAAGCACGGCCGTGACATGGGATGAGGACACTTCGTTCGGCCCAGAACAAAGACACCAGCATGATAGGGCCCACGCGTTGTGGAGGAGGTTCACGACGGTCGTTATGCTGGACGAACAAGTGCGCGCTGCTGGGGACCCAGAGCTGCAACAATTGCTGAAACGGATCCGACGGGGTGTGCAGAACCGCACAGATTTAGACCTCCTTAACTCTAGGTGCTACCGGGAGGATAGGCCGATTCCGTGGGAAACGGGCATTACCGTCGTGACACCGCTGAACAGGAATCGGTGGAACTTGAACATGGAGGCCACTCTGTCGTTCCAGAGACAACATCGTGAGACGATGCGAATTTTCATATCCGAACACAGGTGGAAAGACGGCCAGGCGAGCGAGGAAGAAGCCATCTTGATGCTCAACCACGGAGACAACAGCGCGATACCGGTGCCGGCGATCTTCATGTTCGTGCCCGGGATGCCCATCGTCGTCAACCACAACACGCACCAGGGCCTGAAGCTGGTTAATGGAGCCAGCTACACCGCCTTGGACGTCATCCTCGACAAGGCGTACCCGGGCCACCGGATCTCGGCCGATACGATGCTCCACTTCGGGCCGCCGGCGGGGATTCTGCTAGCGGCGAAGACAACCCAAGAGTTCCACTTTGTCGGGATGCCGCCGGGCACAATCCTTCTGACGCCGATGAGCGTCAGCATACGAGCCCAGAGAAATCGGCCATGGCAAGTGAGAGACGTGGCCCGAAAGGGCTTGCCGTGTGCAGCGGCCTTTGCGTGCACAGACTACAAGGTACAGGCAAAAACGCTAGAGCGAGTGGCACTAGAGCTGCGCGGGACGAGGACGACGAATGTGAACGGTCAGATGGTTGCGTCACAGTGCGATCCATACAGCCTATACGTGCAGCTATCGCGTTGCCCGTCATTAGATGGTATCATGCTTGTGTCAAAGGTGCGGGAGAGAGACCTGGTTGGCAACACGGTGCCCGAGGACATGACTGCCGCGGAGGAGAGGCTGGAAGCGCTGAGCAAGAAGACCATGCAGGAGGCTCACGACCTGATCGGATGAGGAGGAGCGTAGAACAAAAACCTTAGCAGACTGCACCGTGAAGCGGCGAAAAGACGCGAGTGGCGCGAAAGCAACAGACCGCGCAATGAGGGTCGTGTGTAGGTGAAGGCGGAGAGCGGAGGGTCCGGTGACGGTCAGTGATCAAACGAGATAAACGCCCGTAAACGAGATAAAAACCCATAAAAAAACCCCCCCCCAGAAGGGAGGGAACCAGTGAGACGTGACAGTGACTGACCAACAGTGACTGACCAAACAAATGATGACAAGGGACGCTTAATCAACGACCAATGAGAAGGCAGGTTATGGTCCTGGGGCGGGGCATAAGACCTTTCGTCTCTTCGTTCCTCAAGGCATTGCCCCGTGATTGGCTGCTTGGCCCATGCAACATGTTCTATTCTGCTAGAGTTGGATTTGTCTGTACTCGTAGGCTTATTTTCGCCAAAAAGGCTCTTGGAAACAACAAATTGATCGCATTGAAGAAAAGTAGAACTGAAAGCTTTCAAAGAGCTGGCTAGCTAGGTACATGCTCAACACTCGGGGGTTTCTGGCGCCGCCTCCATTTGGTGGCGTTATTCGCGTCGCGTCAGGCGAGTGCAGACCAGCGGTCCTACCCGATACAATTGTTGATTGTATGTTACGAACCAACGAGAGCAAGAGCGGGCAAGGCAGAATGATTGGTCTTGGAACGAGACCTGAGGCCTGGCTGCATGAGATGGCCGCCATGGGTAAAGGAGGTCACGTGACAAGACACGGGAACTGCAAGGTGCTCAGTTGGATCACCAGTGCTCAGGATGATCAGACTGAGCACGACTGAGCAAGGAAAGCAGAACTGATCAATGAAGAGATGGAAACAATATATATAGGACAGTCATTATCGAGATATCTAGCTAGTCCAGATCTTCAGTGATCAATCTAAGCATTCAATTCACAATTGATTGGGATAAACTCCTGACGATCCAAGCTTGCTGTTCAATAGCCTGTGAAGGTCTTATTCACTTACAACCTAAGTTACCTACCCTAAGCAACAGAACAACTGTTGATTGCCTTATTTGACCTTGTCAATAAGCCGATCGTTACATTGTACGTCTATTACGTGTTTTCGTCGATGTAAATGTCAGCGAAAGTGAATTTTATCCTACGTTTCACCAATCAATATAAACAATATATTGCCAATATGAATCGCCTTGTATTGTATTGTCACAATATCAGAAAATTCATATCATATGGTATGTATTGCGGTATATTGTTTTATTGTCATATTATTTACCACACTGTGCACTTCCGGGTAAGCACACACGAAAATTATAAGACCAACTGGAAAGGAGAGAATCGGATATTCTAGTGCAACTACGTACCGGCATGGCGAGCCTTAATTGCTTTCTCCATAGATTTGGGGCGGTGGAATTCGGCTTATGTGAATGTGGCCAAGCACATGAAACAATGGAACACTTCCTATTTCGATGCAGAAAGTGGACAGTGCAACGGGAGATCTTACTCAAATGCTCACGCGAAAAGATGGGGAATCTCTCATATTTCTTGGGAGGGAAAGCACCGTCTGACAATGACAAGTGGAACCCGGACATGGAAGCCGTGAAAGCAGTGATCAAATTTGCGATGGCAACGGGGAGACTCGTACGGGACCAGCGCCCATTGCACGGGGAACCTACATGAAACCATACTAACAATAAAAAGCCTCAATATTGGCAGACCGTGCTTCAGCCGCTGAGGATAGGACGCTGAACACTTGGGGAATTGGCCTTCAACCAGGCCTGTCAAGGAACACAAAGCGACGAGGCGGAACCAACCAGTGTAAGAGAAAGTGTGGGGCCTGAGGTGCTATGTGTAACGGTCCAAGCGAGTATATTGACAACTGCCTAGGCCACTACGACGAGTATCTAAAAGCTAAGGGAGAAGGAGAAGGAGAAACAGAACAAGAAAAACGAGAGCTCGAGAGCTTAAGAAATGAATAGTGACAATCTCACTTGCGGTTGGTCCAGGCCCGGCAGGCCGGGATGGAAGGCGAGGGCGCAAGCCGAGCCACCCTCTAGCTCAGCCCGAGGGAGGCCACTTCTGGTGAAGTCCAGCCCCAGCACTTGTCGCTTATGGTGGCGTGCGGGTTCCAAATGTCCCACTTGTGCTGTGGATTAATGGGACTTGTGCCCGCGTACCCATACACATCTAGACTGACATCCAGTTTCTCGTGTAGGCCGATTTGGTAGTTCGGATTGTCGCAGGCGTTCGCGCCGATCTTGACGTCAAGGTCGCCTTTTAGCTCAGGGGCCTGAACCGCCACGCCTACCTCGTAGCCCCACCCGAGCACGGACGCTATCGCGTGGATGGCAAGGTATCCGTACACATCGGCTGTGGCGTCGACGGAGCCCTTCACGGTGGGGCTAATCATTTCAGTCTTTATGTCCCAGCTGCACGGCAGTGTTAGCCCTAGTATGCATATTGATGCTGTTTAAGGAGAGACGCGACTGTTGACTTACCCATTCGATTTATGGTCGCACCCCCATAAGCAGATCTTATTGTAAGCCTGGCCGGAATTCCGGGCCAAAGCGCCCCATTTGACTTTTCCAGCGGCCGTGAGGCTGACGTCGTAGCCGACGCCGATCGCGGGGCCGACTCCAAATTGCGCGATATGGGGAATCTCAACGCCGAAAAGAGTCCTTAACAATTCGAGGTGGTCGCCATGCTTGAAGCCCGCCTCGCCGCTTAACGTGACGTCCATTTGCAGTCCGACATCGTCGACAAAGAACTCCAAAAAGGCCGTGTACGGCTTCCCCCACCACCTCCAATCGACCTCAATGGCCGCGCCCAGGTGGCCGGTGCTAGTGACGTGGCAGTCAAGGCTCGTTGTTGCGTCATGGAACAGGTTCATTGATTTGTCTAAGTTGAGAGATACGCCAGTTCCTACTCTCTGTCGGGATTCTAGAGCGGCTATGCGGCGCTGCAGGTTCGACACCTGTTTATTCTCGATGCGGATTTTGCCTGTGTGGACAGCGGAATTGGACATCATCTGCCTTCATGATAGCCTTGAAGTTTACAGCGTCATAGCGGATACTAGTGACGTTGTAGGCCTTGCGCTGATTCTCGGGCCCGCACTTGGGATGGTTCATGACCAGGACAAAGTGGTGCTCTTTTTTCTCATCAACCCAGCCCCACTTCTGTTGAGCAGCTTCAAAGGCCTCCCTGGCCTTGAAGTCAAGGAAGACTTCTGGCGGAGTGCAGTCGACTGCCTCTAACTCGTCGCCGAAGATGTCCATGTTGATAACCTTCTCGTGCGCACCGTCGTACTTACCGCTAAGCATGGCGGAAAAACCGTCTGTTGATGTCAGCAATACTGTAGTAATCTGTGGCTTCTATTGACTATGTTCTGCGCACCTTTCTTCCACCAAAGAGTGATATCATCCTTCAACTCAAACTTGTCCTCTCTTCTCTTAGCGAGGGCGGGAGTCTTATAGGGTTCTAAGGTAACACTTGGCATTCCGTCGAACCGCTTCGGGTCTATGTTTACGGGCTCAATCTTCTCGTCAGCTCGAGGCATGATATGCAAAGACGGAGCAGCAACAGCTCCTCCAGCGAGGACGACCGCCATAAGTGATTCTGTGAACCGCATCTTCGGACGATAGGTCTTCTGGCCACCGGGATAAGCTGATTGTAGGACGTGATTGTTTCAAGAGAACTACGGGATGATTGTGTGGGTTTGCAAGAACCTCCGCACTGGCTTTCCTGATGATGAGGAAAGATAACTTCCACGAGGGAAAGGTACCTCTTTATATATCTACTCTAGGACTGCAAAGTCATGAAAATTAATGACAACCCCATCCAGCTTCGCTGGCTCCATTCTCATACGAGCGCTGAGCCATCAGTGCTGGTCTACATACCGGGCCGCATATC
Source organism: Pochonia chlamydosporia 170 (assembly GCF_001653235.2). Taxonomy (NCBI): domain Eukaryota; kingdom Fungi; phylum Ascomycota; class Sordariomycetes; order Hypocreales; family Clavicipitaceae; genus Pochonia; species Pochonia chlamydosporia. The sequence continues at coordinate 251,626 of NW_019154050.1, forward strand.
ACGAGCATCTCTTGAAGCTTTGTCAACGTCCTCGGCCAAGGGGCCTTTAGTTGCTCATCCTCGAAAGCCATTACTCGTTTGGGTACCTGAAGCTACGGCGCTAGCCTTGTTACACTCCGACTGATTACCGATGGCTGCAGTCTTGGTATCTTGCTGGGCACCTCGTCCGTATAAAACTAGGGAAAATGGGGACATACGTCCGAAGTGCAGGGGAGTGCATATTTTCATTTGGCTGCAGTATCCTTGATACCGTGCGCTTGAATGGTTTAGTCCTCATATTGCTTGTACGGCTTGCGTGAGTGAGCACCTTTAGGATGTTGGTTCCTTGACGTTCCCGGAGCTCAACTTCTAGCCAAAAGGTACAGTAAAAACCTGCCACAGAGCAGGGGAGACAGACATCCCGCAGGACAGATTAAATTGAACGACCGTGCGGGCCATGTTGGCTAACCGAGCCAGGGCAACCTGTTTACGCAATGATGTGATGGGCATGCTGCATTGTCCACAACACGCAAAGTTCATCGTAAAGAGAAACCGCAATAGCTGTACTTAATTGCCATTTATTTCTATTAATGCTGTCACGGGCCACGCCCGGTATCTGTAACCCGGCTCTGGCTGGGCTGTATTTAATTCATCTCGCTTAGTTCCAACGACTACTACTTGACCACGAGCTCGAGGCTCGCCTCGAGCTCTCGATCTTTCCTTTTCCCTTAGTTCTAGATAGACAATATGAAGGCACCCGCTTGTTGAACTAAACTCGGGCCAGACCCGTTACAAATGCTCTGGGATTAATAGCCGAGGGGATGTAAAGCAAAAGGTAATATCACTAATTAAGATGCGTTATGTTTGTCATATTTTTTTTTTGGGGCGGCGGGGCGGGGTTGGGGGAAATCATATTCAAAAGGTTAAGGGTCCGTTGTGGCGCACAATATGTTCTAGAAGCGGCAACTGAGGATGACGATCGACAGACACTCCTGGCACGGACCGCTTGGACGGAAGGTGCTCCACTCTAAGCGATGCAACCACGTGTTTCGGCCATATCAGCAAATAGGGAAATGCTTGAACGGCAGCTAAGGAAGATGGGACCATCTATCCGAACAACAGGGACGAGTAGTGCGGAGTGTGAGGATAACCCTGGTGCATGCCTCTTGACCCTTTTGTCTACAGCCAACACAACTTCGCGAACATCCGGAGAATGCCGACACTCTCCATTCCTCTTATAGCAACTATGCCCGTCGCCTAGTAGCCCGATATACCAATGAGATAGTACGTGGCATATTGTCAGAAATACGGTGGCACAAATCACGGAGAGTTCTATCTTAAAAGGTAATCGAGTTGATTAATATTTTTCTCTCCCTCTTCATTTAGCCAGCGGGATTAAGTTCTTTTATCTTCACTGGAATAGGTACCCCAACCACCTGATAATTCAGATGGTTGGCCAGACTTTCAAGTTTCTGATATCTACGATCTTGTGGTGGTTGAGAATCTGACACATATCTATCTCCCTTCTGAATCTCTGGACCCGAAGCTCTTCTAAACAGACTAAGGAAGATTCAACATGAAGATCACTCAATATACTCCGCTAGGACCGTTACACGTGACGTTTATATACTTGCCAGACTTCTCGCCTTCGTCCGAACGACTTACCAGGTCCCGTAGTAAGCGAGCTGATTGTGGGGGCCATGAATGTCGGGATACTGACCTGGAGGATTCTAGTGTAAGATGTGTGTGTCCAACAATTATTCCCAACTATGGCCAATAATGGACATTGGGCACTTCCCCAATGGGACTGTAGCAGTTTTCAGATGGAGAACCGTGCATCCAACTGCAACCCCTGCTGGCAGAATTAACCGTGCTTGAGCGAGCGGAAGCTGCTTGGTTCCCGGTGACGTCTTCATGCAGCTGTGGCGCATGCTAATCTGGGGTCGGATATCACGAACGGTGTGTTAAATAGTGATGTTGTACTTTCCGTACTATGGCATTGTACATACGTATGTACTTTGAAGTGTTGAACGTACACGTATTTTGTACGTTCAAGAGAGTCCACAATATTCCTAATAAGGTAATTCGTGGGTTCACAACGTACGGGGCTGCACAACTCTACTCCATTGTCTCCCAATTGAAGCTATCGCTAAAACGATAGCGCCTACCAAAGTCAACGACACCTTCGTTTGGCAACAGTTTACCAACGTTAGCCGCGCTAACCCCAAGAAAAGCAAGCGGTACAGATGCCGTCAGTGCTAGAGAGATTTTGCAGCGACCTCTGTTGAGAGGTTGAAAGCGCACCTCTCTGCGTGTGTGTCATTGGATGCTAAGCAGCAACAAGGGCGTCGAGCTCAGTATTGCCCAAACAGGACACAAATATTTGTAAGCAGGTACTTGTACGTACTATCGAGCTGTACGTACGGTACTATAGCCAAAATACAAGACGTACGTACGTACGTGTACTATTAGGTCACATCACTACTGTTAAACCGGTTCTGTAGGTGGCGAGGGTAAAATTTCCACCGAATCTGCACGTTGCCATCATCAATGGGATTCTGTAGTATAGGTTGTCGTGCATGATAATTTAGCCCGTGACCTGACTCCACAAGACACCAGAGACTTAACGGTACAGTATTCTTTATACAATGGATCTCCGCGCTCCAGCCTTTTACAATTGAGAGAGCTTTCTCGTATCACCACGGCTCTGTGTCGGTACACGCCCCGTGGTAACAACAATATGCACGAGAACTTTGTCGATAACGAAGCTGACAGTAACGCCGACCCTGCCGGCGGCCAAGACGGGAAAGCACCTTGGCTGATCTGCGCTTCCTCGTTGACTTGGTGCCTAGCTTGGTGTCTAGCAGAAAGCGTCGTTTCATGGTCGCATCCGTGGTCGGCAGCAAGGGATCCGACGTCTACTGGTGGATTCGGAGTAGATTGAATTAGGACTACTTGGACCTTGGCGACATGGAAGATTGCACTTGCTTTCGAGAGAACTTGGTTGCAAAGAAAGGCGGACTGTATTCAGGCAGGACTATTCACAATCCAAACGATCTGCGCCATTGATGTCATGGGATCATTGGCCCAAAGGATGCATCAGGTTGTCGTACCTGCGTTGTTGATGAAGATCAAGGCTCCGCTGTGGCGCACAATATATTGGTCTAGAAGTGGTAAGCGGGATGTCGATCGACACACTCTTTCATGACGCTGACGCCTGTATTATTCGAGCGCTTAGACGGAAGGCGTTCTGCTCAATTCGGTCATTATCACCGCGTCCATGTTGCAAGCCTTAAGCGATGCAACCCACATACTTTCGGCCGTATCAGCCGATAGGGAAATGCCTGAACGGGCCATCAGAACTCTGTGGTCCGTAGGGTGTCATTTGTTCTAAGTTACCAGCCACATCATGAAGAAGCCTTTTGCGGTTTCAATTACGACGAAATTGCGTGCTGTGGACGAATCCAGCATGTTGGTAGCTGCACTCAATAGCTACGAAGTACGTACGAATGATTGAGACTCTCTAGTGCATGAGATCTCTGACTGAGCCAGACAAGACATTAGAACTAGATAAACCCACAGCATTTTTCTCAACTAGTTGTGGGAGTGAATTGAGTCGCGTTCTGCCCATCAGACCATGGCGTAAACAGGTTGCCTTGGCTCGGTTAGCCAACATACCCCGCACGGTCGTTCAATTCATCCTGCGGGATGTTCTGCTTTGCATCTTTCTGTGCCCCTTGCCGAGATCATCTCATTTCTGCAGATGTAACAATAGGTCTCGCAAAGAATACTCCACCTTCACGTGGCACTGGCTCCTCAAATTGTAATATAGCATGTCACACAGAACGCTTCTTTCAACGCCGCTATTCAAGTTGCTATAAAGAAAGCCGGCTATATGTTGGCATTTATTCCACTGTTCCCGGTTATCGTCAATCAAAAGACAAGCCTAAGAGTGTGGCCCGCAGTGAATGGTACACATATGAATCTCAGTACTTGCCGCATAGGTGCCGGTGTCACCCCTGTTCTCTGGCAAGACTTTGCCTTTTGGCCAGAACTTGAATTCCAGGAAACGTCGAGGAACTAACCTCCTAAAGGTGCTCGCTTACGCAAGCCGTGCAAGCAATCAGAGGACTAAGTCATTCAACCGCATGGCGTCAAGAATATTGCAGCCGACAGGAAATATGAACTGCCCTGCGCCTCGGACGTATGTCCTCATCTTCCATAGGACCCTAGCCAATGTGCGGAGGGTGTTGTGCCCGGCGTGAGGTGCTCATGCCGCTTTACCCAACGGGGTACCGGCACCGCAGCCATCAATGATCTATCGGGTTATGATGAGGCTGGCGGCCTAGCTTCAGGTACGAAAATGAGCAATGCCTTTCACGTGCGAGCGATCAAGCGCTCCCGGCAGAAGAAGTTGAAGAGGCTTCAGAGGCGATCACAATACGCGAACACGATCATCCAGACCAAACCCCGGAGGAAGGTCTCAGTCATCGTGTGAGAATGGAGGCAGCGAATCCGGGCGGGGCTGGCATCTCCAGCCTTGATGGCCTCGCAGACCTGGAACGGATATATAAAGGGGGCCCATTCCCTCGTTGACGTGGGCTTCTCTCATCATCATCAAGAGAGCCAGTGCGAGCGCTCGTCGATCATCCCGCCGTTTTTTTTTTTTTTAGAAGAATCCCTACCACAATCATTTTTCTCCCGTTCATCAGAAGACCCATCATCGAGCAAAATGAAGCTCACCCCCTGGGTCCTGATTACACTTGCCGCGGTCTCAGGCGCTTCTCCCGCCAATGAGTCTCCTTCCTCTCGCAGCTTCGCGCGGCAGGAGCAAGACAGATGCACTCCTTCCGAAGTCGACAGACTACTCTTTAATGCCGGTATGGCGACTTTCACCAAGGCCCGGGGCGACAAAAACCCCCCTTGCCTCGACTGGTCATCCGATGGTTGCAGCTACTCACCAGATAAGATTCCTGCGATCTATGACTTCAAACCAAGCTGCAGAAGACATGACTTCGGGTACCGGAACGCTAAGGCGCAAAAACGCTGCTCTCAGGACTATAAGAAGCGTATTGACGAGAACTTCAAGGAGGACATGGAGCGCTGGTGTGAAGACAAATTCAGCTGGCTTTTTCATCCGAAGAAGAGGGCGGAGTGTAAGTTGAGCGCAGTCGCCTACTATGAAGGCGTACGAACGTTCGGGAATACGGCTTGGTGCAAGTAAGCTGCTAATGCGCTGCGTAATGTTCCTATGACGGCTTATCGGGAAGATTCATTGAAACAGACATAAGGGAGACGGTTGTATCCGGCTGATCCTGAGGGTAGCTCGGCTTGCGCTCTTGCGACCTTGCCTTTCCGTCCTAGCCATCTAACCCAAGACATAATAAGCAAGATCAGCTATAATTTGCTCTTAGGCTCTTCACTTCTTATCTCACTTTATTTGTCCTTTAGCTTTTAGGTACTTGTAGCAGCTGCCTAGCTAGATATTTATATACTCCCCTCGGACTGAAGCCTCTGTCGTGGCTTCGCCTACGATGCCGCCGCTGCTATAATTGCTGGCGGCCGCCCCTTCAGCCTCTTCGAGAGCCGCCGTTGGCATCATTTCTTCACTCGCATCAAACCTGGCTGGAAGCTTCCTAGCCGCGCTGCTATCACGAGAATTCTCCCCGACTTCTATCAGGAACTCCGTGACGAGGTTTTCAAACGCATTTCTGGCTCAGAGTGGTTCAATATAGTATTTGACGCTTCCGATAATGTCTCCGGCCATAGAATCGTCAACACCTCGGTACAAATACCAGATGGCCCGGCTTTCTACTGGAAAACGTTTGATACGGGAGACGAACAGCACACAGCGGAAAATTGGGTTAAGTTGATATGGAGAGAAATGCAGCAACTGAGCGGCGGTGATCTCTGTCGAATCAATTCTATCTGTACGGATACGGAAAATACGATGCGCTCTGTACATGATTTGCTAGGGAGATTCCCGGAGCTCTCACATATCAACTTCTCTCTATGTGATTCTCACGGCCTTCAGCTATTAATTAAAGACATCCTTCTTCTTCCATTCTTTGAGGATCTTGGTACTAGCGTCAACACCCTCCTCACGTTGTTCTCCCGGTCTAAGTTACAGTTGCAGAGGTTGAGAATGTGCCAGCAGTGATGTAAATAGTGTGGCCGTAAATAAGACGATATCGTATTCAATATCGTATTGCCTGCACGATATAAAAATACCGTGCAGTGCAAGAAAAATAGAAAACCGTGCGGTGCAGTGCGAGGTCGTTTGAATATCGTTTAATATGATATTCATGCAGTGCAAATACGGTGCAACACGAGTAATACGAGGCCCTTGCTGTACGCATCAGGCGTAATGAATGAAGATCCCAATTGAAGGACTTCTCTGCAATAAAGCGTGTCAGCCCCTGAAATTTCACTTCCTTCGTCGACAATTCTTAATCTAATACATAATGACTTCTCAACACTCAGGTATTGCGGCTTCCTTCGCGGCCATATCATCTCAAACATCCCTAGTGGCTGATTCATCAGCTGCCAGCGACAACGGAGATTCTGACATCGGAGAAACGTATACTTCGCCGCTGTCGCCTTCTCAATTTAAGAAGAAGAAGCGTACATCGAAGATATGGGACCATACGCCTTTCGGAAAAAACGAGATCGTCCGTAATACGGAAGGTCAGATTATCTGGCGTTGCAAATACTGCAAAGGGAAGCCTGCCGAATATCTCGAAAATGGAGGCACAGCTCATATCTACAAGCACCTTAAATCGCACAATACTCTTGGTATATTGACGCCCAACGAAGAAAGGGCGGCTAAAACAAGGAACCATCTTGAGGAGGCTTTCTCACGGATGTCTCAAAGCGCGAACCCCCTTAAACGCCGTCGACACGATGACGAACCGACAGATCTCAACGCTGATAAATTTGAGCAACTGTATGTAAAGTGGATTGCGGACTGCGGGGTCGCACTTCGTATGGCAACAAGAGAAACTTTTCGAGCCGTACTCAAGTTCCTCAATCCTGGCGTGCTCTCAATCTTACCTACGTCACATCAGACGATTCGCGAGTGGGTAATGCGAACGTTCGAGACGCAAAAGCGGCGTATGCGGCAAGTTCTTCAATCAGCCGTCTCGAGAATACACTTCACCGTCGATTTGTGGTCCTCTCCAAATAAGCTTGGCATCCTTGGCGTTGTTGCACACTTTATTGACAGCAACGGCGAGTTGGTTTCCTATTGCGTTGCTCTACGAGAGGTGCATGGTAGGCATTCAGGGGAGAACCAGGCTCAGATTGTGATGGATGTTGTCGAGGACTACGGAATTGTCACCCAGGTTGGGTATTTTGTTTCGGACAATGCAGATTCAAATGATACATTGATGAATACTCTACAGAACTTGTTAAACGAGAGGCATGATATCTTATATGACGCGAAACATCACCGCCTTCGTTGCAATGGTCATACTATCAATCTGGCAGCACACGCATTTATGTTTCCAAAAGCGGCACCAGTGGAAGCACCTACGAAAAATAAGATCAAGAAGGAGACCACGAGCGAATATGTCAAACCTTCAGAATCTGATATATTGAAATGGAGGAAGGCTGGTCCTCTTGGCAAGCTCCACAACATCGTTGTTTTTATCCGGTGTAGTCCCCAACGTATACAGAGGTTTAAAGAGATCAGCGACAAGAAGGGACTTCTTCGCGACAACGATACAAGGTGGAACTCCAAGTACTATATGACCGCGAGAGCTATCGAACTTGCAGATCAAATTGATTACTTTTGTTCCAAGGAGAAGGACCTGAAGCTTGACTCCCTTTCAGAGCAAGACTGGGTTGAGCTGAGAAAAGTTTGCAATTTCCTCAAATCATTCGCTGATGCAACCAAGGCTACAGAAGGTCACGCGCATACGATTGACCGAACGTTGCCGATAATGGACTTCCTGCTTAGTAAATTTGAGGCTGCACGAATCGAATACGGAAATGACGCATTTATGGCGCCATGCGTTGAGGCAGGGTGGGCGAAACTCGACGCGTATTACACTCTTACAGAACGTTCATCTGCATATGTTGCAGCCATTGTCCTCAGTCCTCATAGGAAGTGGCACTACTTTGATGTCGCCTGGGAGGACCATCCTGAGTGGATTGAAAGTAGTAAGACCGCCGTAGAAGGTCTCTGGAAGTCTCGTTACGCACCAGTCGCCAAAATGGCTGAGTCGGGAGCTCAGTCCCTGGTTGACAAGCCGCTGGTGAGTAATTCGTTCCTTGCATGGGAAGATGACCAAGAAGATCTCGGTCTTCCTACCCAATTTGACGAGTATCAGAATTATATATCAGGTCCAAGGGTCAAGGTAAAAGACGTACGAAAGTGGTGGCTTGAAGACACACAACAAACACTCTATCCAAACCTGTCCAAAATGGCGCTTGATCTTTTGTCAATTCCAGCGATGTCTGCCGAGCCAGAGCGCCTCTTCTCTGACACTAAAATCACCCTTCAGGATCGCAGAAATAGGCTAGGTATTGACATAATTGAGGCAATTGAGTGCATAAAATCCTGGTCGAAGACTCACGAAGTGGCTTGGGTTGACGACATTGGACTTGTTTTGGATTCAGCAATAATGGAAGAGGGTGAGCAACGGGCGACATAGTATCCTGACAATATGAGCACTAATGAGTATGTAGAAAATGGGAGTGACGTTGAGTAGTTCAGCCGTGTCGCCAATCTGCGCCTCTGATCTAACACAATTGAGGTTGAAAGAACCGTTTCTCAAGCGCTCCCATCTCTTGAAAAGAGCAAACTATTACACGTTGGCTGCGAATAGCTTCGTCATTCACGGTTGGTGAGACATTGTAGAACCTCAACCTTACTCAATTGGGTTAGCCTCATGCCTGGGCCATGCGGCTCTTTGCACGCCGTGCGATATGATATTACAATACGATATTGCTCAAATACAGTGCAATACCGTATACCGTGCAGTGCAGCAAATTCCTAAACAATACAGTGCAGTGTGAGGTTAAAAAAATATCGTATACGGTATTTTGCACTATTTACTTCACTGTGTGCCAGCGCACGAGGCGGAACGGAGTAACTCGCGCGCTGATCAGAAGGTAACTCGCCAGCTGTCTTTCGACTGCATCGCTCTACTAATTCGTTCCTTCTGAGTAGTGTAATTACACGCTGGTGTTCTCAGTACAACTCTTTTTTCTCACTCCTTCGCTCTCGAGACCCTGCCAGAGACTGGTCTATCCGAAAAGATGTTCGGGAGGAGCAGCGATCTCGAGACTGCCCCATTCTGCTGCCTGCAGCCGTTCGAATCATCAAAGACAACAGCTTCTGGCTAAAACTCGAGACTGCGGTTGCTGTGCTAAAGCCCGTGAACGAATTTCAACACGCTTCCGAAGCTGATGGAGCGGGAATCGCATACGTCGTAAATCGCTGGCTGCAAGTCAAACGCAAATGGGCTAAGATGAGAGAGGCTGATCAGTTTCCCGATGTTCCGTGGGACGATACTGACGCGATCTTCCAAGCACGGCTTGATAAGCAAACGTACGACATACATTGGATCGCCGATGCCCTCCGGCCCAATACAACCGGCCCAAATTCGAAACTGCCGCCTAGCGTCTTCGCGCGGGTACAAGGATATTTGCAGTGTGTCCAACAACCAAGTAACTTGACTTGGTTGGTTGTGATTGCTCGATACTTGTCAACCAAGCAAAGCAGGGACTTCCCGTCAACCAAGCAAACCAGCATGCTTCCCTTACTCGGCTTTACTTGACTTACTTGACAAAATTGCCAAATAGGGCATAGCGCATTGATTGGAAGTGTCTACACGCTCTGATTGGCTGCGAGGTCCCAGGGCCTCTTGGGTGCTCTCAAATTTCTTGCCCAATTCCTCAGCATTTTTACCTTGCATACGAAGAATTGCGCCAGGCTTGAAGGCATGTCAACGCCTCCATTCTTTCGGCCGTATGGAATGGTCGAAAGGTCCACTCCACCTACAACTCCCTCCGAATCACTCGCTCCTCCGTCCAGCACGGCCAGCTCCGTGTCAACCCCGACCAAGACACTTGATGACGAAGCAGTTACACCATCCATTTGCGACGAAAGACGGCTACCAAAGAGCTCTCAATGTGCTTTCCCTATTAAGTGGGACAGCATTCGCTATGGCGGGAAGCCATTGCCATCAATTCGATACCGCCAGCCTCATAAACGCACCCTCAATTCTAAGGTCCAACCATCAGGTATCTACAAACATGGTGCTCAGCTGACAACTGATGGGGATAATAAATACTGGCTGTGCAAATATTGCCATGTGCGCGGCCACCACCACACTGCGCTGTTTTCCAGTGAAAGCACTACTAGCATCATATACCATCTGAAGAATCAGCATAAGTTGGAAGAGTTCGGGTATCCGACAGCAGTGTCAAATCCCTTCAACTTGGCGAAGGGTGCTACTAAACTCACATCATATCTTGGAGGAAGACGATTAGTATTCAACGACTTGCAATTCAAGGACCACTTCACCGACTGGGTGATCGACCTCGACCTGACATTCCGTCAGGCAACACATCAACGCACTCATGAGATCTTTGCAAACTATATGGGAGACATTGGCAAGATTCTACCGAAGAGCCCATCCACACTCGGTAGCTGGATCAAAGAGAAATGGGTAGGCGATACGGGGAGGCGTGTTTGGCTAAAGGAAAAGCTACAAGCTGCCACAAGCAAAATCCACATATCCATGGATGCCTGGACATCCGAAGAAGGAACAAACTATTTAGCAATTGTTGCGCACTTCTTGGATGAAAATTATAAACTGCAAACAGCACTTCTGGACCTTCCACCTCTGAAAGGGCCTCACTCCGGCGAAAACATTGCGAGGGCACTGTCGGCAGTCATCGGCTTTTACGGCATCTCTACTGTCCTAGGTTTCTTCATGATGGACAACGCTAGCAGTAATGACACATGCATTCAGGACCTGGCAAAGAAATACCCGGCAATCAAGCCGCAGAGTCGCCTTCGATGCGTTGGTCACATGCTGAATATCATCGTCAAGGCCCTCCTCTTTGGACAAGATGTGAGCAAGCTAGAACGGCAGCTGCGTGGCGCATCTGATGAAGAGCGTTTTGAGATATGAAGAAAGCAGAGCTTTGTTGGCAAGCTCCACAACTTCTGTGTGTGGATTAACAGGAGTGATCAGCGACGAGAGCTGTTAAAACAGTATGTGTTGACAGCGTACGAAGAAGGCAGCATCGAAACCCTCTATACTAGAGTGCTAGTTGATGGTGGTATCCGCTGGAACTCTGCGTATGTGATGATTGAAAGAGCCCTCAAACTTCGCCACGCCATCGATCTTTTCTTCCTGAACTATAACCATACAGGCAAGGAATATGATGTCTCGCAGGATATGCTTACTCCGCAGGATTGGATTGATTTGAAACACTTCCTCGACATTTTGAAACCGTTCAAAGACTTAACAAAGCGCATGGAAGGCCGAGCGAATAAAGCAGGCCTTGAAGGATCACATGGCTCCCTCCACGAAACGATTGAGTCGCTAGATGTCCTCTTCAAGGAGCTTCAAGAGGCAGGACAATTTGCAGATAATCATCCACAAGTAGTATCAACATACTATTCTTATGCCATCGACGCTGCTCGCATCAAGCTTGAAGAGTATTTTGGCCTGACAGATGCTACGCCGGCGTATCGCTGTGCGGTTGCCCTACATCCTGCAAACAAATTTGCATACTTCGAGCTGGAATGGAGTCACAACAAGAAGTGGATCATTGAAGCAAAGAGAGTGGTACGCGAAGTGTACGCCCAATACGAGGAAGCAGCTGCAGAGAGATACATGGCAGGAGCGCAACCTCAGGAAGAGGTGACTGCCGACAATGACGTAGCGTTGGACCCTCTCCAGCAGGCCCGTAAGCGTCGTCAGCGACTTGCTGCCACTGTGGCGTCAGGCTCACTAGGAACTAAGCGCATTAAGCTCACGTCTGAGCTTGATGAGTTCATGGCCCGGGCTAACAGGGCTGATGTGGAGGTTGAGGATCCGTTAGAGTGGTGGGTTGCTCACGCGGCCGACTACCCAATCCTCTCTAAAATGGCATTTGATTTGTTCAGTTGTCCAGCAATGAGCGCCGAGTGTGAGCGGGTATTCTCACAGACAAAGAAAGTAATCACTGATGAACGGAATCGTCTCCAATCGGATACTGTTGCAGCGATTGAGTGCCAAAAACATCTGCTTCGCACTTGTATTTTACCGTAGAATTGCCTATTTGGGACTAGTCGTCAAGTAATGTCAACCAAGTAAGGACTTTTTGTGACCAACCAAGTAAAGCAAAGGCTTCAGTCAACCAAGTCGAGTAAGGAAGCCATATTTTGGTTTACTTGGTTGTTGGACACACTGGACCGTCAAACGGAGCGCAATTCATGACGTAAATTGATGCATCCTTCCGATAAAGAACAAAAAGACTCTTTTACAAGATGCTACTAATTACAAATAAATCACGGTTGGATTGATCCCGCCCCTTAAGATTTATGTAGTCCTCATGCCGAACAGCAGAGCGAAATGAGCTTCATTTCCCGTTGGTTTACAAGGGTTGCACAGACGCGGAACGGGGCGCGTTCTGAAGATTTTCGTGTCTACTTCGTCATGATTACGGAACGGGCCCCATTTCATGGCAAAAAATCCGGGGGTGGATGTCACAGAGTTTGATTGGTTTAAAAGCTGGAACGGGGCCCGTTCCTGTAGAAAATAGTAGTTGACATTCGATAAAGAGGGATGGAAGAAATTAATAAGAGGGTAGAATAATCTCGTTCCCTTAAGTGGGAGTGCTGAAAGATGCGGATTGCAGGCATGTGCTGATACAATACATGCAGTGGGCGTGGGATGCGCCACAAGTACTCGTATAAACGGGAGCGACAACCCTCCACGCATTTCAGTTGAACTCCTTCCACCAATAGTCCCCGTATTTTCTTAGTCGGGTCAGAACGGGGACCAACGGTCCGAGCACTTTCCTGCCTTGCTGGGGCGGGTGCTACATCCCCGAATTAGCATGGTCATGGTCTAAGACGTTCAGAACGGGAATGCACAAACCTGAATCCCAATTTGGCATATTTGATCCAACCACCCGCGGGACAATCATTGATCAACTTCGTGAAGGCGGCATTGACGCCATTCTTGTCCTCCTTGGTTAAGTTTACTATACTGCCGTCCGTGCTCTTAATCGCGTAGTCGTACTTCAAGTCGCCCCAATAGAAGCAGTCGAACCTGGTCGATTGCTTCCTGTCGTTTGTCTCGAGCCAATCGTCGAAGGCTCTTGTGGCATAATAAATTGCCGAACTTGATGTGCCATAAATCGTTTTGCTCGAGTAGCAAGTAGGACTAGGACAGTAACCATAGTCGGATTGACAGCCACCTCCGCATTCCAAGGGGTGGTGCCGCAGCGGCCATCCTTGCTACAGCAGTCACCGTATTTGCTCCCTGGGCAGAGGTAGCCCTTCTCCCCCCCGCATGACCCGCCCGGTGACTCCATATTAGGCGGTGGAGCTATGGCGGCTTCTTTCGTTGGAAAGCCGTAGCACGACTGGAAGACCGGGATCGACCCACTCCAGATGGACACGTGATTGCTATCAATGCCATTGTTACATCAATGAGTTCCAACTCCTTGCTTTCCAGAGCGCTCTGCACTTTTTCCATTGTCAGGGTCTCCGTTGAGGCATTCAGAATCTCGATTGTCGTGTCGAAGGCATCGTCCATGCTCATTTGCAGGAAGCAAATCAACAGCTGCTCATGGATAACGATATCTTTGTCTTGGTTATTGATCTGAGCTCGGAGACGCTTCAGGTCGTCGACCTTCTCCTGCACAGTTCTATTAGTCTGCGTACTAACATCGTACATCATGCGGATGAGCTGTCGAAGGCGCGCTTTGTTTGATGCAGCGTATCGGTTTATGAGGGACTGGTAAATCGCTCGCGGATCGATGAGGTGATTAACTGAGTTCTTGTGGATCTGGTCGATGCTCTGTCGTATCTTCATTCGCGCGAGAGAGATATTTTTGATGTCTGCTGTGCTCTTCTCTCCTGGAGTTGAAAAGCCTGACGATTCCGGCGTTGCCTCACTGGTGACGTAACTCATAAGATCGTCGCTCAACAAGCTATCTTCAATATCCATCTTCCAGCTGTCAAAGGAGTCTCTCCCATCAAGGATAGTTCCTTTGTAGTCTTTCTTGCCCATAGTGCCGGGTCTTTTGGTGCCAACCGTCGATTCTTGACGAAAAACTGTTCTTGTACTCCGAGTTCAATCGTGCACCGGAAGCACAATAAAGGCGACCGGGCTCATAACCTGTTGTGATTGAACTTACTTCTATTAAAGTCTGGCTGACAGCTCTCATACATCTATATACCCAGTGGCACGGGCCGTGCCACTACGCAGCGACTCAGCTGCCTAAAAATGTCTCGGGACGTGACCCACACCAAGTCAACAGATATATCCAGATAGCAGAGTTGATATCGATATATCGTATCCAAATAAGCAGGTCTGTTGCTTAGCTGTCATAACGTCGGTTATCATGACTAAGCGTAGCCGAAAAACAGATTCGGACGAAAGGAAGTGTTTTGATATTAAAAGGAGAGCTGCAGACAGAGTCTGCAGCTCGAACAACAAGAACAAAAATTTTGAGAAGAAGCTTAGTTAACAATGAGTCTCATAACGTGACAGGAGTGTCCAGCTCACTAAGTTATGCTGTCCAGCTCACTATGCACTTACGTTATTGTTTGTATTATTTACCACACTGAATATACACACTCTGCCCATGCCACGTCGCACAGTTTGAAGTCCATTATACCCCTGTGAAGCCATGCTCGTCCTTAAGAGTCACGTAGAGTACGTGCATGGGGTGGATTCGCGTCATTGTAGGCGAAGCTGAAGTGGTGCTTCACCAGGCTGCGCATCCCACCGCAGGTCAGTTCCACAAGTCGATTAAGAATGGAAAACTCCATCTTAAGCTTCACGCTGTAGACGAAGGGCCTGAAGGCAACCTCAGTGTCAAAGAAACAAAAGCTTGCAAGCAAAACAATGGCAATGTCAAACGGGATGACTATGACATTAACCGGAATTAGATGGTTCCGCACCTTCCGGGCAGCGTTATCGCGCAGGTAACGTTGGAATGAGAAGACGGCGAGGGACTTTCAGATATAGATTCCGGAGATAGTAAGTTCTAGGACAGCAAACCCTGTAATTTGAACCCTCTCTTGGATATTAAAGCCGCTAATTGAATTCGAATCGAGACTGATGTACTATGCATAGAGGAGCGCGACAGTGGGAACGCGCAGTATAACTGCGTTGATAATAATCATAGCCAGGACGATCCTTAAACATCGCTGGCTGCTAACAACCAGATGGAGACGGGAATATAAAAACAACAGATTGCCCGGTAACCATTGAGACCGAACCAATGGCTATGAGAGCGATGCACAGAGCTTGTGGCTCGGATTGTACAATGTGCAGTAGCAGATTTCCAATGGAATATGGTGCGATGTCATTTGTAGCAACAACAAAGCTCCAAAAATAAAAGCCTTTCCTTGTCCTAAATGCTGTGAGGATGATACAGTTGAGCTCCATGACAGCGCACAGGGAGATACCCCACTGAAAACCCTCGATCACCAGATCCGGCGCATCACCCGAAAATCCCTTAAGGCGCATCCAATGGCCACTCTCAAAACTTCTCACAATCCATAGGATCCCCATATACTCCACCGCGCCATCCGCCTGGGATCATAATGCAAACGGTTCAACATTCCCTCTTCCTAAAATTGGAGATGCTGCAGCCCGATCTAAAGATTGCTAGTTTCAGTGGTTGAAAGACGAGTCAGCTGACGTCGGAACATTATCGTGGTTGTACAAACATAGCAATTGTTGCAATTAAGAAAGCAGGGTTCGAATGAGAGGCGCTGTAATGGATACTTTTCTTTCTTTCATTATCCGAAGGGCGTCAGGAACTGCCGTGGCACCGTAACACTCATCAACCAAACTATTTAGACAGTCACAGTAAAACATGTCAATACGTCCCCGATTAATATGTTTATTACTTTCAAATTTTTGTAACTATCTTGTATGAGTCGCGGTAGGTAGCACATAATTTGTTGGTAATAGAGGGCATGCGAAGGGCGAATATCCGTCCCTGGTGGACATGTTTGTCCCTGGCGTGTGGAGTTTTAAAGCCCGATTTAGAACTTAAGGGGAGCAGAAGGGGTAGGGCTAACGACTGGGCCAGACGGGGCAGTGGCCGCCTTCCTGGCTGCCGCTAAGGCCTTTCCATTCTCCTTAAGCTGCTTTTTCTTATCCTCTGGGAGACCCTGGCGGATGGTCTTGAACTTCGCGAAGGCATCCTCCTCCTTCTGCTTAAGGTCCTGGGGAATGGCGTCGTCGGCGGCTTTCTCGGCGGCCTTCATATCTTGCCTGGCCTGGTCAAGCTCGGGTGAGATGGCCTTTCGCTTGTCTTTGAGCTTCTGGACAGCGGGGCTATCTGGTGCCTCATTCTGGCGCCTGTCCAGTTCCACCAAAGCCTCGGCTCGGCTGAGAACGTCGGGCCCGGCGAGGATGTTGACTCCACGGCGGTCATGATGAATTGACGCCGCCAATGCGGACGCGCTTACTAGTTCACGGGCATGTCAGCAGGCGATTAAATTATGCGGGGAAAAAAAAGCAGGGTCATCTCAAAATCATACGAGCAAAAAGAGCCAAGTTGTTGATGCGAACCATTGTGAAGGATGTTAAGGGTTGTTGACAGTAGAATTGCTTGTTGTTATTGTTTTGGATTGAGAGTATAGACCAGCTATACTTGATTGATGTTCAGAGCTTAAGAGAAGAAGTTGTTAAGATAGATAATGTACTGATGATGCTGAATTGAGAGAGAATGGGTGGGATGCTTAGGGTATTTGTATTCCATGGCGGTCAATGGCTGCTCTTGATATCGGGTCTGCGTGGTAAACCTGACCCAGCGGGAATTCTCTGCGGGTATTTCGTTTTCTGTCTGAGTGTTTTGGATGATTAGGACCGTTACAAGTTTGGTATCATGAAGGGCCTCGCCTTGCTTGGATGGCTGAGTCGTTTCGCGTGGTTTAAGGAAGCCGGAAAGTCTAAAACGAGAGAGCTAAAACAAGTGAAGTAGACACTCCTTGGCCTTCCCGAGTTCTTTGTAGCGCGAACAGCGCGACCCCGCCGAAACCTTCATCTCTGGGAAAATTGAAACAGCGCCATTTAATGTTGATCTTCAAGCGTGTCTCAAGCTGTAGGGCTTGACAACCAGGATATCTTGACATTTGGCCGGCCGTTGATTATTCGTTTTTGCTGGATCTGACTCGTTCCACTCTACTTTATACAGCTCCGCCTCACCCACAGCCAGCTCTTGACTCGAATCTTGGCCTTCACGGAACAGTTTTAGTTTAATCTTTTGCCCCTGGTACACAGTGCCTACGCTGTGTATCGGCACTTCACCGTTATTATTCAATAATTCAACCCCAGAGCTGCCCAAGTAAACAGCTTTATCCCACACTTGATTCGAGTGAGAAAGTTGATCTTGGCAGGGTTCTCTAGCGGAAGAATCGACTCGATCTGCTTGTGGCGCTGAGTCAAGGTTGTGGCATGTGGCTTATTTCCTTATGGAAGGCGTCCTATTGAGCGTTGATGCACCCATAGGAGGTTGGTGCCTGGTTTTGCAATGAATTAGACATTACGAGTCGAACATTATCGAAACGAGCTCCGCTACGAATAATAGGGCTGCTTGTATTGTGGCATATATTTGAGCGAGACGCCTGAGCTACGAGAGACCAGGTGGCGTTGGCATCTACTTCATCAATCATGTCGGCGAGAACAAGTACTCTGCCAATGTCATGATCTACCGAAGACCGAATGTCTTTGGACAAGACGAAATCGATGAGATGGCAGAGACGAATGGGGAGACTGAGAAGAATGGTACGTCCAACAGCACCAATGATCACGCCAAGTCAGATGTCCGTGCTGCGCAAGGTATCTGGCTAGCGAGAGTACGGCCGGAAGATTGTGAGAACCTGATCAAGTATACCGTACTCAAGGGCAAGCAGATCAAGCCGGAGAGCCAACTACGAGGTGGTTTTGACAGAATGGAGGGATTAACAGCTGGTCATGAGCGAACCATGACTGGATGAAACGCCGACCAAGTTTCACAACGACTCGGGGTGTCAACGGACATCTAATAATACCATTTTCAGTCATTACAGAATAATACAACACGGAATCTTCGGATAAAAATGCAACTAAATAGCAGGATTTACAACACAAGAAACTTCAATATATTGACTACAAAAAGCAATTATGTTGAGGGACTATCGGATGTAACTAGAAGGAAAATCTCGGCAGCTCCTTTTCACTAAATTGCAAGACAGCTATAAAAGGAAGGAAGATTCCATCTAGTTATGTAGAAAAGAAGGACCAAAAAATCCACTGTCCAAAGATATCTAGCTCGTAACTTGATACGGGGAATAGGACCGTTGCAGAAATGGGAGAGAAGATGTCATTATAGACACCAAGACAGCGCTTGTGAGGGAATCATGTGACCTGCCCGTTTAATGAATGTCTCACTTTGTGAGCATTGTGTAAATAGCTTCAGCCAGAGTTCCTTTACGGGTTCTCTTTTTCTCCTTGTGAATAATCGCTTCATCCAAGTCGCACTCGACCTTGTTCGTGCACTCGTACCGTTACA